>NW_027490127.1:1500000-1604825 GCF_050948175.1 Xylocopa sonorina | reverse complement strand
CCGCGCTGATTGCGGGGTCGCTCGCCGCCAGTACACCCGGGCGAGGCGTCGACGCTCAACCGACGCGGCGAGAACGGCACAGCTGTATGCTGATTATCGTGCACTCACGAAGCAGCTGCAGCTGGCCATCAGGAGTGCCAAGGCTCAGGCCTGGGACGGACTCCTCTCTAAGCTCCGTGAGGATCCATGGGGGCGCCCCTACAAGCTTGTGATGGACAAGTTACGTCCATGGGGGCCTCCACTCACGGAGACGATGGACCCTCCGCTCCTGGAGCGGGTGGTCGGCACCCTGTTCCCTTCTGGGGAGGTGTCGGCCCCCGCTCACACCACCGACCATGTCTTATGGTCACAGGAGCTGGAGGTGTCCGGGGAGGAGCTAGCCTATGCCGTCAGACGCATGGGGGAGCGTAACACCGCCCCCGGCCCTGACGGCATACCTGGCCGCGCCTGGATCATGGCACTCAGCGTCCTCGGTCCCCGTCTGTGCAGGCTGTTTAACGCCTGCCTCCAGACGGGGACGATTCCACTTCGGTGGAAGTGTGGACGGATGGTTCTCCTCAAGAAGGACAACAGGCCCGCGGAGTCGCCCTCCGCTTACAGGCCCATCGTGTTGCTGCACGAGGTTGGCAAACTCTTCAAACGCATCGTTCAGCGTCGCCTCGTCCAGCACCTGTCTCGTGTAGGACCCGACCTGGCCGAGTGCCAGTTCGGCTTCCGGGAGGGACGATCGACCATCGACGCAATTTCGCACGTCAAGTCCCTCACGGACTCGGTCACGTCCCGGGGGGGGGGGGGGGGGGGTAGCTCTGGCGGTATCATTGGATATCCAGAACGCCTTTAACTCCCTCTCGTGGGCGACCATCCGCGGAGCCCTCGAACATTACGAGGTGCCCTTTTACCTGCGGATGGTGGTCGGAGCGATCCCTCCGGGACAGGGCCATCGTTTACGGTGGCCGCGATGGGTTTGTACGGCGAGATATAAGCCGTGGCGTACCCCAGGGGTCCGTATTGGGCCCCTTGTTGTGGAATCTGGGGTACGACGCGGCTCTGCGGGTCTCCCTGCCGGCCGGCGTGCACCTAACGTGCTAGGCCGACGACACCATGGTGTTAGCCACCGGCAGGGACTTGGGGTGAACCATCCGTCGAGCAGAGGTCGCGGTTGCGGCCATCGCCTCGCGGATTCGGGGCATGGGGTTGGAGTTGTCCCCTCAGAAGACGGAAATAGTTTGTTTCCGTCCTCGTAAGAGGGGCACTCCAGCTCCATGTCTGCTAAGGATCGGGTCATCCGACGTCCAGGTGGCCCAAGATATTAAATATCTTGGTGTCTGCCTGGACGGCTCCTGGAGTTTCGTCCCGCACTTCGTCCGTTTGGCCGCCAGATTGGGTAGGTTAACGACTCATTTGAGTGGCATCATGCCCAACCTTGGCGGTCCGGACGAGCGGGTGCGCCGCCTCTATTGTGGGGTTATCAAGAGCGTGGCACTGTACGGTGCCCCTGTTTGGGCTGAGGCATTGGTAGTTAGTCGGAGAAGTCTCACTCTCCTCCGACGAGAATGGAGACGCGCAGCTATTCGCGTCATAAGGGGCTACCGTACAGTGTCCTACGAGGCAGCCACCACCCTGGCGGGTTTACTACCCCTGGAGTACCTGGCGCTCGAAGACGCCTACGTTTATGGGCGTCTTCGTTTCGAGCGTCAAGACTCTACCCCGCCAGGGGAGACGATAAGTCGGGACGAGCTTAGGCTCCAGGCCCGGCGGTCCACCATGTTAAAGTGGCGAAACGACCTATCTCGTCACGGAGACCATTGGACCGTCGGGGCGATCCTACCCATCCTGGATAGATGGGTGGGTCGTAGCAGCGGACGGCTCACATTCCGAGCCACACAGGTGCTGACCGGACATGGTTGTTTCGGTCAGTACCTGTGCCAAATCGGACGCGAGGTGACCGCGCGGTGCCACCATTGTGGCGCCGCGGAGGACTCGGCGCGGCACACTCTCCAGGAGTGTCCAGCCTGGGAGGTGCCGCGTCGGGTGTTAGCGGCGGAGGTGTGTCCGGACCTCTCGTTGCCGAGCATCCTTTCGGGGATGCTTGGTCGCAGGAGCGTCTGGCAGGCCATGATCTCCTTTTGCGAGGAGGTCATGGTCGCTAAGGAGGTCGCCGAGCGGGTTAGGGAGCAATTCCTGCCAGCTCAACGTCGCCTGCGGGGTCAGCGTCGAAGACCTTTGCCCCGTTCCTCCTCACGGGGGGGGCTTCCACTTTCAGTTGGAAGTACTTCTAAGAACCCTTTGGGGGGAGGGACTTCGCCACCTTCGCTGCGCCTGCGGGCCACGATGGTGGCCGTTACGCATCAGGGGCCACGACTCGGCATTTGTCGGGTCGTAGTAATGGGTCTGACGCACCCGGGGCACCCAGTCATACCAGGCCAAGCCTGACCCGAGGCGTCGACGACGCCCGTGCGGGGTGGACCATTTGGACGTGCCCCACGTCTTTGCACGGGCGTCGTCCGGGGAGCGCGGTAGATACATTTGGGAGAATGTGCCGACCATTGCATGCGTTCCCCGGGACGGGAGCGGTGGCTGAGTGACCCAGCCATCGCTCATTCCTCGGTTGGGGGAGTGTGTATCGTCGACCACACTCCCTTCCGGGAAGGGGGTCCTCCCAGTCACCATGGAGGACCCCGGCGCGGGAGGGGACCGGACGTGTTCGTCCAGAGTTCCCGGTCCCCTCCCAGCAGCGCCGAGGAAGGTCACCCTGGGGTTTTAGCCGGTAAGAGTCCGGCATACCCCCGGAGTTTCCCAGCTCCGGGGGATCCATGAGGATTTCCACACGATAAAAAAAAAGGTACTGAAGAGCCCGGCAACAGCGGCACGGGCATCAAATACAACAGTATCTGGCGCTGCCAAAGAAGGAACCTGGGCCCAGGTGGTGGGCAGGAAGGCGGCTAGGGCAGCCAAAAAGTCCCAACCCGCCCCTGTCCCGCCACCTAAGGCCCAGGCGGCTAAGGAGGCTGACAAGCCGAAGTTGGGGAGGCTGCCGCGCACCGCGGCAGTCGCGTTGACCCTCTCGCCTGGCAGCAAAGCCACCTACAGAGACGTTATGGTTGCTGCCAGGCAGAGGGTCAGGCTATCTGACGTTGGGGTGGAAGCTGTCCGCCCCAAAAAGTCCAGGAGCGGCGGACTCTTGTTAGAGATAGCCGGTCCTGAGAAGGAAGCCAAGGCTACAGCCTTGGCTGATAAATTGAGAGAGACGTCGGCCGGCGACGGCGTGGTGGTGGCCAGGCCGATCAAAAAGGCTGATCTGCGAGTGATCGGCCTGGACGACTCGGTCACCTCGCCTGAGGTGTACACGAGGTATACATGACACATCGCAATGAAATTTATATCCTATCATGAAACATAGAAATGAGACGCGATATCGCGTTCTATAAAGCATTAGAACTCTATTGCTTCCATACGTAGGCATCTGGAAACGCTATTTCCTAGCAAGCAAGTGTGTCATTTGCGTTCTTTTGAGGTGCAGACGAGGTATACATGACACATCGCAATGAATATTATACCTTATCCTGAGACATAGAAATGAGATGCGATATCGCGTTTTAAGAAGCATGAGAACTCTATTGCTTAGTTACGCAGACATCTGCGAACGCTATTTGCCAGCATGGAAGTGTCGCATTTACATTCTTTTGAAGAGTGGACGAGGCATACATAACACTACTCAATGAATATTCTATCTTATCCTGAAACATAGAAATGAGATGCGTTATCGCTATTTAAGAAGCATTAGAACTCTATTGCTTCGATACGTAGACATCTGGAAACGCTATTTCTTAGTAAGGGAGTGTGGTATTTACATTCTATTGAAGTGTAGACGAGGTACACATAATACTTCGCAATTAATATTATATCACATCATGAAACATAGAAATGAGATGCGATATCGCGCTTTAACAAGCATTAGAAATCAATTGCTTCGATACGTAGACATCTGGAAACACTATTTCTTAGTAAGGAAGTGTGGTGCTTACATTCTTTTGAAGTGTAGACGAGGTATACATACTGCTTCGCAATGAATATAATATCTTATCATGAAATATAGAACTGCGATGCCATATCGCGGTTTAAGAAGCATTAGAACTCCAGTGCTTCGATACGTAGACATCTGGAAACGCATTTGCTGGCAAGGAATTGTGGCATTTACATTCTTTTGAAGTGTTGACGAGCTATACATAACACTTCGCAATGAATATTATATCATATCATGAAACATAGATATGAGATGCGATATCGCGTTTTAAGAAGCATTAGAACTCTGTTGCTTCGATACGTAAACATCTGGACACGCATTTCCTACAAAGGGTGTGTGGCATTTACATTCTTTGGAAGTGTAGACGAGGTATACATAACACTTTGCAATGAATATTATATCTTATCATGAAACATAGGAATAAGATGCGATATCACGTTTTAAGAAGCATTAGAACTCCACTGCTTCGATACATAGACATCTGGAAACGCAATTCCTAGCAAAGAAGTGTGGCACTTACATTCTGTTAATGTGTAGGCGAAGTATACATAATATTTCGCATTGAATATTATATAATACCGTGAAACGTAGAAATGATGTGCGATATCGCGTTTTAAGGAGCATCACAACTATATTTCTTCGATACGTAGTCATCTGGATACGCTGTTTCGTAGCAAGGAATTGTGACATTTACATTCTTTTGGAGTGTAGACGAAGTATACATACCACTTCGCAATGAATATTATATCATATCATGAAACATAGAAATGAGATGCGATACCCCGTTTGAAGAAGCACTAGAACTCTATTACTTCGATACGTAGACATCTGGAAACGCATTTCCTAGCAAGGAAGTGTGGCAATTACATTCTTTTGAAGTGTAGATAAGGTATACATAACACTTCGCAGTGAATATTACATCATATCATGAAACATAGAAATGAGATGCGATATCGCGTTTTGAGAAGCTTTAGAACTCTACTGCTTCGATACGTAGACATCTGGAAACGCTATTTCCTAGCAAGGAACTGTGGCATTTATATTCTTCTGAAGTGTAGACGAGGTATACGTATCGCGTCGCAATTAATAATATATCATATCGTGAAACATAGAAATGAGATGCGGTGTCGTGTTTTAAGAAGCATTGGAACTCTATTGCTTTCGATACGTAAACATGTGGAAACGCATTTCCTGGCAAGGAAGTGCGGCATTTATTTTCCTTTCAAGTGTAGACGATGTATTCATTACATTTCGCAATGTATATTATGTTTTATCATGAAACACTGAAATGAGATGCGATATCGCGTTTTTAGAAGCATTGGAAATCTACTGCTTCAATACGTAGACATCTGGAAACGCTATTTCCTAGCAAACAAGTGTGGCATTTGCATTCTTTTGAGGCGTACACGAGGTATACATAACACTTCGCAATGAATATTATATCTTATCATGAAGCATAGAAATCAGTTACGATATCGCGTTTTATGAATCATTAGAACTCTATTGCTTCGATATATAGACATCTGGAAACTCATTTCCTGGCAAGGCAGTGTGGCATTTACATTCTTTTGAAGTGTAGACGAGGTATACATAACACTTCGCAATGAATATTGTACCTTATCATGAAACATAGAACTGAGATGCGATCTCGCGTTTAAGGAAGCATTAGAACTCCATTGCTTCGATACGTAGACATCTGGCTAAACGCATTTCCTAGGAAGGAACTGTCGCATTTACATTCATTTGAAGTGTATGCGAGGTATAAGTGGCACTTCGCAATGAATATTATATCTCATCATGAAGCATAGAAATGTGATGTGATATCGTGATTTGTAAAGAATTAAAACAGTATTGCATCGATACGCAGACATCTAGAAACGCAATTCCGTAGCAAGGAAGTTTGGCATTTACATTCTTTTGTAATGTTGACGAGATATGCATAACGCGATGCATTGAATTACATCTTATTATGTAACATAGAAATGAGATGCATTATCGCGTTTTAAGAAGCATTGGAGCCCTACTGATTCGATACGTAGGGGTCTAGAAACACTATTCTGTAGCAATGTAGTTGTTTGTCATGATAGGTTGTAAAACAAAGCAACCCGTAACGTATATCGCGCCAATACGTCAACAGAATGTTAATCACACACATACTTGCGACGGAATAGCGTTTCTAGATGTCTAGGTATCGCAGAAATGGAGTTCTAATGCTTCATAAGACGCGTTATAGCATCTCATTTCTATGTCTCATGATTAGATGAAATGTCCTATGCAGTGTGTTATTTATATCTTGTCGGCACTTTAAAGGAATGTAAATGCCACACTTGCTTGCAACGGAATAGCGTTTCTAGGTGTCTACGTATCGAAGCAATAGAGTCCTAAAGCTTCATAAAACGCGATATTGCATCTTGTTTCTATATTTTCATGCAAATGCCACACCTCCTTGCGACGGAATAGCGTTTCTAGATGTCTAGGTTTCGCAGAAATTGAGTTCCAATGCTTCATGAAACGCGATATCACATCTCATTCCTATATCCCATGATAAGATGTAATTACCAATGCAACGCGATATGTATATCTCGTCAATACTTGATGAGAATGTAAACCCCACACTTCCTCCCGACGGAATAGCGTTTCTAGATGTCTACGTATCGAGGCAATAGAGTTGTAACTCTTCATAAAAGGTGACATCGCACCACATTCCTGTGTTTCATGATAAGATGCTATACCAATCCAAGGCGTAATGTATATCTCGTCAACACTTTAAAAGAATGTAAATCCCGCACATATTTGGAACGGAATAGCGTCCTTCGATGTCTACTGTGACGGGTTTTCCCGTAAAATTCCGCAAGAAAGGGGGTATATAGAACCAATAATAAAGGGGTATACAGGAGTTTAATCCGGGGTACAAAATATCCGAGCGATGCGACCGTCCGCGAATTCGCCAGCGCCAAGTACAGAACAAAGAATTTCCTATCCAGCGAGTATTTCGAAGCTGCGAGGCTGGGACTCTTTGGGCGCCAGCTACTCAAGAAGTAGCAAAACTAGTAGACCACGCAACCCGGGGAAACCCGGTGCAAGATAACCCTTGAATTTCGAAATACTCCTTCGCTCGACTACTTCTAGCCGAGTGCGCAAAGTCGGGTCGCGGGATACTGAACTCACGGCTTCTTTCTATATTGCATCGACGCGGGATTACTAAATGTTATACGACACGTCGCGAATGATCGGGGATCACCACCCGTTATACGATACAAAATACAATACGCGATATCAGAAATGCGTCAGGAAAAAATGGGACACTTTAGCGAATAAGGACTCACGCTCTCGTTTCCAACAATTCTGGATCTCGCTCTGTCCTTCTCTCTCTTTCTCTCTCTCTCTCGTCCAAATCGCTCCGTACAATCGTTTGCTAGGTTGCTCGCTAAGTCTTCGCTAAGTCTTGGCTAAGTCGTCGCTAAGTAGTCGCTAAGAAGTCGCTAAAAGTAGAGGCTGTCTTCATGCTAGCTAGCTCGTTATATAGGTTTGCTGGGGGTCTTCGGATCCCCTTAGATCCTCCATAGGGCTCCTTGGTGGGGTAAGGCTATATGCTTCGGTATTGTTCGGGGCATCGATCGGTGGATTTCGGCGATCGTCCCTGATCGCCGCCTCTGGTGTGTCTAGAAGGGGTCCGCTGGATTATTTGTACTGCGGCGCGTGTCGCACGCCGCGCTTACCTCGGCTCACCTGCAGTTCCGGTGCGCATCTTGCATTTTCCTCTTCATGGGCTCAGGGGAGGGGTGGAGGTTCTTCTCACACCCGGAGTACATCCTGTTCGTCTCCATGGGCTATGGCAGCGGTCGTATCGTTGCAGGGCCTTGGATCATATCCCTCGGGCTTCAGGGTCTCTTCTTGCTCACTTCCCGACTCCTCCACCGTCGAGCCCGTCACGCTACCTCGGCCCACAGCCCTTCCGCGAACCTGCGGTCTTCTTATCCGCCGAAGGGGTGTCTCCTGGGTCGCTTCTTCAATCAGCTCGCCAGTCTAATCCGTAGAACGGAGAGAGAGAAAAGAACGGGGGGGAGGGGGAGGGGGGAAAGGTTCTACCAACGCGTATTCCACGCTCCTCGCAAGTACAGCTATCGCGATTGTCCGTGTCGCGCTTCTTGCATGGGTGGTGATCTGCGAGCTAGTCTAACCGAAGGGGGGGGGGGGGGGGGGGGGGGGGGGGTGAGCAAGCCTTGTGACGTCACCACGTCACACTACATATCGAAGTAATAGTGTTCTAATGGGTCTTAAAACGCGATATCGAATCTCATTTCTATGTTTCACGATAAGATATAATATTCATTGCAAAGAGTCATGTATACCTCGTACTCACTTCAAAAGAATGTAAATGCGACACTTCCATGCTAGGAAATAGCGTTTGCACATGCCTACGTATCGGGGCAATAGAGTTCTAATGCTTCTCAAAACGCGATGTCGCATCTCATTTCTATGTTTCGTGATAAGATATAATATTCATTGCGAAGTGTCATGTATACCTCGTACTCACTTCAAAAGAATGTAAATGCGACACTCCCTTGCTAGGAAGTAGCGTTAGCAGATGCCTACGTATCGTAGCAATAGTGTTCTAACGCTACTTAAAACGCCATATCGCATTTCATTTCTATGTTTCATGATAAGATATAATATTCATTGCGAAGTTTCATGTATACCTCGTATTCACTTCAAAAGTATGTAAGTGCGACACTTCCTTGCTAGGAAATAGCGTTTGCCGATATCTACGTATCGAAGCGGTAGAGTTCTAATGCTTTGTAAAACGTGATATCGCATCTCACTTCTATGTTTCATGATAAGATATAATGTTCATTGCGAAGTGGCATGTATACCTCGTATTGACTTCAAAAGAATGTAAATGCGACACTTCCTTGCTAGGGAATAGCGTTTCCAGATGTCTACGTACCGAAACAATAGAGCTCTAATGCTTCTTAAAACGACATGTTGCATCTCATTTCTATGTTTCATGATAAGATATAATATTCATTGCGATGTGTCATGTATATCTCGCATTCACTATAAAAGAATGTAAATGCGACTATTGCTTGCTAGAAAATAGCGTTTGCAGATGTCTACGTATCGAAGCATTAGAGTGCTACTCCTTCTTAAAACGGGATATTGCATCCCATTTATAAGTTTCGTGATAAGATATAATATTCATTGCGAAGTGTCATGTATACCTCGTATTCACTTCAAAAGAATGTAAATGCGACACACCCTTCCTATTAAATAGCGTTTGCAGATGTCTCCGTATCGGCGCACTAGAGTTCTAATGCTTCTTAAATCCCGATATCGCATTTCATTCCAGTGTTTCGTGATAGGGTATAATATTAATTGCGAAGTGTCACTTATATCTCGTATTCACTTAAAAAGAATGTAAATGCGACACTTCCTTGCTAGGAAATCGCGTTTGCAGATGTCTACGTATCGAAGCAATAGAGATCTACTGCTTCTTAAATCGCCATATCGCATCTCATTTCTATGTTTCATGATAATATATAATATTCATTGTGCAATGTTATGTATACCTCGCATTCACTTCAAAAGAATATAAATGCGACACTTCCTTGCTAGGAAATAGCGTTTGCAGATGTCTGCGTATCGTAGCATTAGATTTTTATTGCATCTCAAAACGTGATATCGCATCTCATTTCTATGCTTCATGATAAGATATAATATTAATTGCGAAGTGTCATGTATACCTTGTATTCGCTTCAGAAGAATGTAAATGCGACATTTCCTGGCTAGGAAATAGCGTTTGCTGATGTCTATGTATGGTAGCAAGCGTGTTATAATGCTTCTTAAAACAAGATATCGCATCTCCTTTCTATGTTTCATTATAAGATATAATATTCATTGCGAAGTGAAATGTATACCTCGCATACACTTCAAACGAATGTCAAGACGACTCTTCCTTAATAGGAAATAGCGTTTGCAGATGTCTACGCATCGAAGCAATAGAGTTCTAATGCTTCTTGAAACGCGATATCGCATCTCATTTCTATGCTTCATGATAAGCTATAATATTCATTGCGAAGTGTCATGTATACCTCGCACACACTTCAAATGAATGTAAATCCGACACTTCCTTCCTAGAAAATTACGTTTACAGATGTCTACGTATCGAAGCAATAGAGTTCTAATGCTTCTTATATGGCCATATCGCATCACATTCCTATGTTTTATGATAAGATATAATATTCATCGCGGAGTATCATGTATACCACGTTTTCTCTTCAAAAGAATGTAAATGCGACACTTCCTTGCTAGGAAGTAGCGTTTGCAGATGTGTACGTATCGAAGCAATAGAGTTCTAATGCTTCTTAAATCGCCATATCGCAACTCATTTCTATGTTTTATGATAAGATATAATATTCATTGCGGTGTATCATGTATACCACGTTTTCTCTTCAACAGAATGTAAATACGACACTTCCTTGCTAGGAAATAGCGTCTGCAGATATCTACGTAGCAATAGGGTACTAATGCTTCTTAAAAGGAGATAACGAATCACATTTCTATGTTTCATGATAAGATATAATATTCATTGCGAAGTGTGTTGTATACCTCGCATACACTTCAAAAGAATGTAAATGCGACACTTCGTGGCTAGGAAGTAGCGTTAGCAGATGTCTACGTATCGAAGCAATAGAGTACTAATGGTTCTTAAAACGAGATATCGCATCTCATTTCTATGTTCTAGGATGATATAATATTCTTTGCGTAGTGTCATGAATACTTCGTATTCACTTCAAAAGAATGTAAATGCGACACTTCCTTGCTTCGAAATAGCGTTTGCAGATGTCTACGTATCGAAGCAATAGAGTTCTAATGCTTCTCAAACACGATATCGCATCACATATCTATGTTTCGTGATAAGATGTAACATTCTTTGCGAAGTGTCATGTATACCTCGTATTCACTTCAGAAGAACGTAAATGCGACACTTCCTTTCTAGAAAATGGCGTTTGCAGATGTCTTCGTATCGAAGCAATAGAGTTCTAATGCTTCTTAAAACGAGATATCGCATCTCATTTCTATGTTTCATGATTGGATATAATATTCATTGTGGAGAGTTATGTATACCTCGCATACACTTCAAACGAATGTAAATGCGACACTTCCTTGCTAGGAAATAGCGTTGGCAGATGTCTACGTATCGAAGCAGTAGAACTCTAATGCTTCTTAAATCGCCATATCGCATCTCATTTCTATGTTTCAGGATAAGATATAATATTCATTGTTTAGTGTTTCATATACGTCGTGCTCACTTCAAAGAATCTAAATGCGACACTTCCTTGCTAGGAAATAGCGTTTGCAGATGTCTACGTATCGAAACAATAGAGTTCTAGTGCTTCTTAAATCGCGACGTCGCATTTCATTTCTATGTTTCATGATAAGATATAATATTCATTGCGAAGTGTCATGTATACCTCGCGTTCTCTTCAGAATAATGTACATGCGACACATCATTGCTAGGAAGTAGCGTTTGGAGATGTCTACGTATCGGAGCAATAGAGTTCTAGTGCTTCTTAAATCGGGATACCGCATCTAGTTTCTATGTTCATGATAAGATATAATGTTCATTGCGAAGTGTTATGTATTCCTCGTCTGCACTTCAAATGAATATAAATGCGACACTTCCTTTCTAGTAAATAGCGTTTCCAGATGTCTACGTATCGAAGCAATAGAGTTCTAATGCTTATTAAAACGGGATGCCGCATCTCATTTCAATGTTTCATGATAAGAAATAATAATCTTTGCGAAGTGTCATGAGTACCGCGTATTCACATCAAAGGAATGTAAATGCGACACTTCCTTGCTGGGAAATAGCGTTTGCAGATGCCTACGTATCGTAGCAAAAGTGTTCTAATGCTTCTTAAAACGCGATATCACACCTCACTTCTATGTTTCTTTATAAGATATAATATTCATTGCGAGAAGTCATGTATAGCTCGCATACAATTCGAATGAATGTAAAGGCGGCACTTCCTTGCTAGGTTATTGCGTTTGCAGATGCCTACGTTTCGAAGCTATAGAGTTCAAATGCTCCTTAAGACGGGATATCGCATCTCAATTCTATGTTTCAAGAAAAGGTATAATATTCATTGCGAATTGTCATGTATACCTCGTATTCGCTACAAAAGAATGTAAATGCGACTCTTCCTTGCTATTACATAATGTTAGCAGATGTCTACGTATCGTAGCAAAGAGTTCTAATGCTTCTTAAAACGCAATATCGCATTTCATGTCTATGATTCCTGATAAGATGTAATATTCATTGCGACGTTTAATGTACACCTCGCATACACTTCAAATGAATTTAAATGCGAAACTTCCTTGCTAGGAAATAGCGGTTGCAGATGTCTACGTATCGTAGCAATAGAGTTCTAATGCTTCTTGTAACGCGATATCGCATCTCATTTCTATGTTTCATGACAAGATATAATACTTATTGCGAAGTGTTACGCATACCTCGTATACACTTCAAATGAATGAAAGTGCGAGACTTCCTTGCTAGGAAGTTGCGTTTGCAGATGTCTACGAATCGAAAAAATAGAGTTCTAATGCTTCTTAAATCGCCATATCGCATCTCATTTCTACGTTTCATGATAAGATATAATATTCATTGTGCAGTATTATGTATATCTCGTCTACGCTCCAAATGAATGTAAATGCGACACTTCCTTGCTAGGAAATAGCGTTTGCAGACGTCTACATATCGAGGCAATAGAGTTCTAATGCTTCTTTAATCGCGATATCGCATCTCAATTCTATGTTTCATTATAAGATATAATATTCACTGCGTAATGTCATGTATACTTCGTATTCACTTCAAAAGAATGTAAATGCGACACTTCCTTGCTAGGAAATAACGTATGCTGATATCTACGTATCGTAGCAATAGATTTCTAATGCTTCTTAAATCGCGATATCGCATCTCACTTCTACGTTTCATGATAAGATATAATATTCATTATGCAGTGTTACGTATATCTCGCTTACACTTCAAATGAATGTAAATGCGACACTTCCTTGCTAGGAAATAGCGTCTGCAGATATCTACGTATCGTAGCAATACAGTTCTAATGCTTCTTAAAACACGATATCGCATCTCATTTCTATGTTTCATGATAAGATATAATAATCATTGCGAATTGTCATGTATACCTCGCATACACTTCAAATGAATGTAAATGCGACACCTCCTTGTTAGGATATAGCGATGGCAGATGCCTGCGTATGGAAGCAATAGGTTTCTAATGCTTCTTAAAACGCGATATCGTATCTCATTTCTATGTTTCATGATAAAATATAATATTCATTGTGCAATGTTATGTATACATCGCATTCACTTCAAGAGAATGTAAATGCGACATTACCTTGCTAGGAAATTGCGTTTGCAGATGTCTACGTATCCTAGCAATAGAGTTCTAATGCTTCCTAAAACAAGATATCGCGACTCATTTCTATGTTTCATGAGAAGATATAATATTCATTGCGAAGTGTCAAGTACACCTCGTATTCACTTCCAAAGAATGTAAATGCGACACTTCCTTCCTAGGAAATAGCGTTTGCAGATATCTACGTATCGTAGCAATAGAGTTCTAATGCTTCTCAAAACGCGATATCGCATCTCATTTCTATGTTTCATGATAAGACATAATATTCATTGCGAAGTGTCACTTATATCTCGCATATACTTCAAAAGAATGTAAATGCGACACTTCATTGCTAGGAAATAGCGTTTGCAGATGTCTACGTATCGTAGCAATAGAGTTCTAATGCTCCCTAAATCGCGATATCGCATCTCGTTTCTATGTTTCATGATAAGATACAATATTCATTGCGAAGTGTCACTTATACCTCACATACACTTCAAATGAATATAAATGCTACACATCATTGATAGGAAATAGCGTTTGCAGATGTATACGTATCGTAGCATTAGAGTTCTAATGCTTCTCTAAACGCCATATCGCATCTCATTTCTATGTTTCATGATAAGATATAATATTCATTGCGAAGTGTCATGAGTACCTCGTATTCACTTCAAAGGAGTGTAAGTGCGACACTTCCTTGCTGGGAAATAGCGTTTGCAGATGCCTACGTATCGTAGCAAAAGTGTTCTAATGCTTCTTAAAACGCGATATCACACCTCACTTCTATGTTTCTTTATAAGATATAATATTCATTGCGAGAAGTCATGTATAGCTCGCATACAATTCGAATGAATGTAAAGGCGGCACTTCCTTGCTAGGTTATTGCGTTTGCAGATGCCTACGTTTCGAAGCTATAGAGTTCAAATGCTTCTTAAAACGGGACATCGCATCTCAATTCTATCTTTCAAGAAAAGGTATAATATTCATTGCGAATTGTCATGTATACTTCGTATTCACTTCAAAAGAATGTAAATGCGACACTTCCTTGCTAGGAAATAGCGTATGCTGATATCTACGTATCGTAGCAATAGATTTCTAATGCTTCTTAAATCGCGATATCGCATCTCACTTCTACGTTTCATGATAAGATATAATATTCATTATGCAGTGTTACGTATATCTCGCTTACACTTCAAATGAATGTAAATGCGACACTTCCTTGCTAGGGAATAGCGTCTGCAGATATCTATGTATCGTAGCAATACAGTTCTAATGCTTCTTAAAACACGATATCGCATCTCATTTCTATGTTTCATGATAAGATATAATAATCATTGCGAATTGTCATGTATACCTCGCATACACTTCAAATGAATGTAAATGCGACACCTCCTTGTTAGGATATAGCGATGGCAGATGCCTGCGTATGGAAGCAATATGGTTCTAATGCTTCTTAAAACGCGATATCGCATCTCATTTCTATGTTTCACGATAAGACATAATATTCATTGCGAAGTGTCATGTATACCTCGCATACACTTCAAATGATTGTAAATGCGACACTTCCTTGCTGGGAAATAGCGTTTGCAGATGTCTACGTATCGTAGCATTAGAGTTCTAATGCTTCTCAAAACGCGATATCGCATCTCATTTCTATGTTTCACGATAAGACATAATATTCATTGCGAAGTGTCATGTATACCTCGCATACACTTCAAATGATTGTAAATGCGACACTTCCTTGCTGGGAAATAGCGTTTGCAGATGTCTACGTATCGTATCATTAGAGTTCTATTGCTTCTCAAAACGCGAAATCGCATCTCATTTCTATGTTTCATGATACGATATAATATTCATTGTGAAGTGCCACGTATACCTCGCATATACTTCAAATGAAAGTAAATGCGACACTTCTTTGCTAGGAAATAGCGTCTGCAGATATCTACGTATCGTAGCAATAGAGTTCTAATGCTTCTCAAAACGCGATATCGCATCTCATTTCTATGTTTCATGAAAAGATATAATATTCATTGTGGAGTGTTTATATACGTCGTATTCGCCTCAACAGAATGTAAATGCGACACTTCCTTGCCAGGAAATAGCGTCTGCAGATATCTACGTATCGTAGCAATAGTGTTCTAATGCTTCTTAAAACGCGATATCGCATCTCATTTCTATGTTTCGTGATAAGATATAATATTCATTGTGGAGTGTTTGTATGCGTCGTATTCACCTCAACAGAATGTAAATGCGACACTTCCTTGCTAGGAAATAGCGTCTGCAGATATCTACGTATCGTAGCAATAGTGTTCTAATGCTTCTTAAAACGCGATATCGCATCTCATTTCTATGTTTCACGATAAGACATAATATTCATCGCGAAGTGTCATGTATACCTCGCATACACTTCAAATGATTGTAAATGCGACACTTCCTTGCTGGGAAATAGCGTTTGCAGATGTCTACGTATCGTATCATTAGAGTTCTATTGCTTCTCAAAACGCGAAATCGCATCTCATTTCTATGTTTCATGATACGATATAATATTCATTGCAAAGGGCCACGTATACCTCGCATACATTTCAAATGATAGTAAATGCGACACTTCCTTGCTAGGAAATAGCGTTTGCAGATGTCTACGTATCGTAGCGTTGGAGTTCTAATGCTTCTCAAAACGCGATATCGCATCTCATTTCTATGTTTCATGAAAAGATATAATATTCATTGTGGAGTGTTTATATACGTCGTATTCGCCTCAACAGAATGTAAATGCGACACTTCCTTGCCAGGAAATAGCGTCTGCAGATATCTACGTATCGTAGCAATAGTGTTCTAATGCTTCTTAAAACGCGATATCGCATCTCATTTCTATGTTTCGTGATAAGATATAATATTCATTGTGGAGTGTTTGTATGCGTCGTATTCACCTCAACAGAATGTAAATGCGACACTTCCTTGCTAGGAAATAGCGTCTGCAGATATCTACGTATCGTAGCAATAGTGTTCTAATGCTTCTTAAAACGCGATATCGCATCTCATTTCTATGTTTCACGATAAGACATAATATTCATCGCGAAGTGTCATGTATACCTCGCATACACTTCAAATGATTGTAAATGCGACACTTCCTTGCTGGGAAATAGCGTTTGCAGATGTCTACGTATCGTATCATTAGAGTTCTATTGCTTCTCAAAACGCGAAATCGCATCTCATTTCTATGTTTCATGATACGATATAATATTCATTGCAAAGGGCCACGTATACCTCGCATACATTTCAAATGATAGTAAATGCGACACTTCCTTGCTAGGAAATAGCGTTTGCAGATGTCTACGTATCGTAGCGTTGGAGTTCTAATGCTTCTCAAAACGCGATATCGCATCTCATTTCTATGTTTCATGAAAAGATATAATATTCATTGTGGAGTGTTTATATACGTCGTATTTGCCTCAACAGAATGTAAATGCGACACTTCCGTGCTGGGAAATAGCGTCTGCAGATATCTACGTATCGTAGCAATAGTGTTCTAATGCTTCTTAAAACGCGATATCGCATCTCATTTCTATGTTTCGTGATAAGATATAATATTCATTGTGGAGTGTTTGTATGCGTCGTATTCACCTCAACAGAATGTAAATGCGACACTTCCTTGCTAGGAAATAGCGTCTGCAGATATCTACGTATCGTAGCAATAGTGTTCTAATGCTTCTTAAAACGCGATATCGCATCTCATTTCTATGTTTCACGATAAGACATAATATTCATCGCGAAGTGTCATGTATACCTCGCATACACTTCAAATGATTGTAAATGCGACACTTCCGTGCTGGGAAATAGCGTTTGCAGATGTCTACGTATCGTAGCATTAGAGTTCTAATGCTTCTCAAAACGCGATATCGCATCTCATTTCTATGTTTCACGATAAGACATAATATTCATTGCGAAGTGTCATGTATACCTCGTATTCACTTCAAAAGAATGTAAATGCGACACTTCCTTGCTAGAAAGTAGCGTTTGCACATGTCTACGTATCGAAGAAATAAAGTTCTAATGCCCCTTAGATCGCGATATCGCATCTCATTTCTATGTTTCATGATAAGATACAATATTCATTGCGAAGTGTCATGTATACCTCGTACTCACTTCAAAACAAAGTATGTGCGACACTTCCTTGCTAGGTAATAGTGTTTGCAGATGTCTACGTATTGACGCAATAGATTTCTGATGCTACTAAAATCGCGATATCGCATCTCATTTCTATGTTTCATGGTAAGATATAATATTCATTGTGCAGTGATATGTATATCCCGTCTACACTTCAAAAGAATGTAAATGTGACACTTCCTTGCTAGGAAATAGCGTCTGCAGATGTCTACGTATCGTAGAAATAGAGTTCTAATTCTTCTTAAAACGCGATATCGCACCTCAATTCTATGTTTCATTATAAGATATAATATTCATTGCGGAGTGTAATGTATACCTCGTATTCACTTCAAAAGAATGTAAATCCGACACTTCCTTGCTAGGAAATAGCGTTTGCAGATATCTACGTATCGAAGAAATAGAGTTCTAATGTTCCTTAAATAGCGATATCGCATCTCATTTCTATGTTTCATGATAAGATATAATATTCATTGCGAAGTCTCATGTATACCTTGTATTCCTTTCAATAGAATGTAATTACGACACTTCATTGCTAGGAAATAGCGTTGACAGATATCTACGTATCGAAGCAATAGGGTTATAACGCTTCTCAAAATCGCCATATCACATCCCATTTCTATGTTTCATGATAAGATATAGTATTCATTGCGGAGTGTCATGTATACCTCGTATTCACTTCAAAAGAATGTAAATGCGACACTTCCTTGCTAGAAAGTAGCGTTTGCACATGTCTACGTATTGACGCAATAGATTTCTGATGCTACTAAAATCGCGATATTGCATCTCATTTCTATGTTTCATGGTAAGATATAATATTCATTGTGCAGTGGTATGTATATCCCGTCTACACTTCAAAAGAATGTAAATGTGACACTTCCTTGCTAGGAAATAGCGTCTGCAGATGTCTACGTATCGTAGAAATAGAGTTCTAATTCTTCTTAAAACGCGATATCGCATCTCATTTCTATGTTTCACGATAAGATACAATATTAATTGCCAAGTGTCATTTATACCTTGTATTCACTTCAAAAGAATGTAATTGCGACACATCCTTGCTAGGAAATAGCGGTTGCAGATGCCTACGTATCGTAGCAATAGATTTCTAGTGCTTCTTAAAACGCGACATCGCATTTCATTTCTACGTTTTATGATGAGATATAACATTCTTTGCGAAGTATAATGTATACCTCGTAATCACTTCAAAAGAATGTAAATGCGACACGTTCATGCTAGGAAATAGCGCTTGCAGATGTCTACGTATCGAAGCAATATAGTCCTAATGCTTCTTAAAACGGGACACCGCATCACATTTCTATGTTTCATGATAAGATATAATATTCATTGCGTAGTATAATGTATACCTCGCATACACTTCAAATGAATGTTAATGCGACACTTGCTTGCTGGGCAATAGCGACTGCAGATTTCTACGTATCGAAGCAATAGAGTTCTAATGCTTCTTAATTCGCGATATCGCATCCCATTTCTATGTCTCATGATTAGATATAATATTCACTGCGAAAGTTCATGTATACCTCGTATTCACTTCAAAAGAATGCAAATGCGACACTTTCCTGCCATTAAATAGCGTTTGCAGATGTCTACGTATCGTAGCTTTTGATATCTTACGCTTTTTAAATCGCGATATCGCACATCATTTCTATGTTTCACGATAAGATGTAATATTCATTGCGAAGTGTCATGTATACCTCGTATTCACTTCAAAAGAATGTAAATGCGACACTTCCTTGCTAGGAAATAGCGTTTGCAGATATCTACGCATCGAAGCAATGGAGTTCTAATGGTGCTTAAAACGCGATATCGCATCTCTTTTCTATGTTTCATGATGAGATATAAAATTCATGGTGCAGTGTTATGTATACCTCGTATTCACTTCAAAAGAAGGTAAATGCGACACTTACTTGCTAGGAAACAATGTTTGCAGATGTCTACGTATCGTAGCAATAGAGTTCTAATGCTTTTAGAAACGCGATATCGCATCCCATTTCTATGTTTCATGATAAGATATAATATTCACCGCGAAGTGTTATGTATACCTCGTATACACTTCAAATGAATGTTAATGCGACACTTCCTTGCTGGGCAATAGCGACTGCAGATTTCTACGTATCGAAGCAATAGGGTTCTAATGCTTCTTAATTCGCGATTTCGCATCTCATTTCTATGTCTCATGATGAGATATAATATTCACTGCGAAGGTTCATGTATACCTCGTATTCACTTCAAAAGAATGTAAATGCGACACTTCCTTGCTAGAAAGTAGCGTTTGCACATGTCTACGTATCGAAGAAATAAAGTTCTAATGCCCCTTAGATCGCGATATCGCATCTCATTTCTATGTTTCATGATAAGATACAATATTCATTGCGAAGTGTCATGTATACCTCGTACTCACTTCAAAACAATGTATGTGCGACACTTCCTTGCTAGGTAATAGTGTTTGCAGATGTCTACGTATTGACGCAATAGATTTCTGATGCTACTAAAATCGCGATATCGCATCTCATTTCTATGTTTCATGGTAAGATATAATATTCATTGTGCAGTGATATGTATATCCCGTCTACACTTCAAAAGAATGTAAATGTGACACTTCCTTGCTAGGAAATAGCGTCTGCAGATGTCTACGTATCGTAGAAATAGAGTTCTAATTCTTCTTAAAACGCGATATCGCACCTCAATTCTATGTTTCATTATAAGATATAATATTCATTGCGGAGTGTAATGTATACCTCGTATTCACTTCAAAAGAATGTAAATCCGACACTTCCTTGCTAGGAAATAGCGTTTGCAGATATCTACGTATCGAAGAAATAGAGTTCTAATGTTCCTTAAATAGCGATATCGCATCTCATTTCTATGTTTCATGATAAGATATAATATTCATTGCGAAGTCTCATGTATACCTTGTATTCCTTTCAATAGAATGTAATTACGACACTTCATTGCTAGGAAATAGCGTTGACAGATATCTACGTATCGAAGCAATAGGGTTATAACGCTTCTCAAAATCGCCATATCACATCCCATTTCTATGTTTCATGATAAGATATAGTATTCATTGCGGAGTGTCATGTATACCTCGTATTCACTTCAAAAGAATGTAAATGCGACACTTCCTTGCTAGAAAGTAGCGTTTGCACATGTCTACGTTTCGAAGAAATAAAGTTCTAATGCCCCTTAGATCGCGATATCGCATCTCATTTCTATGTTTCATGATAAGATACAATATTCATTGCGAAGTGTCATGTATACCTCGTACTCACTTCAAAACAATGTATATGCGACACTTCCTTGCTAGGAAATAGCGTTTGCAGATGTCTACGTATTGACGCAATAGATTTCTGATGCTACTAAAATCGCGATATTGCATCTCATTTCTATGTTTCATGGTAAGATATAATATTCATTGTGCAGTGGTATGTATATCCCGTCTACACTTCAAAAGAATGTAAATGTGACACTTCCTTGCTAGGAAATAGCGTCTGCAGATGTCTACGTATCGTAGAAATAGAGTTCTAATTCTTCTTAAAACGCGATATCGCATCTCATTTCTATGTTTCACGATAAGATACAATATTAATTGCCAAGTGTCATTTATACCTCGTATTCACTTCAAAAGAATGTAATTGCGACACATCCTTGCTAGGAAATAGCGGTTGCAGATGCCTACGTATCGTAGCAATAGATTTCTAGTGCTTCTTAAAACGCGACATCGCATTTCATTTCTACGTTTCATGATGAGATATAACATTCTTTGCGAAGTATAATGTATACCTCGTAATCACTTCAAAAGAATGTAAATGCGACACGTTCATGCTAGGAAATAGCGCTTGCAGATGTCTACGTATCGAAGCAATATAGTCCTAATGCTTCTTAAAACGGGACACCGCATCACATTTCTATGTTTCATGATAAGATATAATATTCATTGCGTAATATAATGTATACCTCGCATACACTTCAAATGAATGTTAATGCGACACTTGCTTGCTGGGCAATAGCGACTGCAGATTTCTACGTATCGAAGCAATAGAGTTCTAATGCTTCTTAATTCGCGATATCGCATCCCATTTCTATGTCTCATGATTAGATATAATATTCACTGCGAAAGTTCATGTATACCTCGTATTCACTTCAAAAGAATGCAAATGCGACACTTTCCTGCCATTAAATAGCGTTTGCAGATGTCTACGTATCGTAGCTTTTGATATCTTACGCTTTTTAAATCGCGATATCGCACATCATTTCTATGTTTCACGATAAGATGTAATATTCATTGCGAAGTGTCATGTATACCTCGTATTCACTTCAAAAGAATATAAATGCGACACTTCCTTGCTAGGAAATAGCGTTTCCAGATATCTACGTATCGTAGCAATAGAGTTCTAATGCTTCTTAAAACGCGATATCGTATATCACTTCTATGTTTCATGACAAGATATAATATTCATTGCGAAGTGTCATGTATACCCGTATTCACTTCAAAAGAATGTAAATGCGACACTTCCTTGCTAGGAAATAGCGTTTGCAGATATCTACGCATCGAAGCAATGGAGTTCTAATGCTGCTTAAAACGCGATATCGCATCTCTTTTCTATGTTTCATGATGAGATATAAAATTCATGGTGCAGTGTTATGTATACCTCGTATTCACTTCAAAAGAAGGTAAATGCGACACTTACTTGCTAGGAAACAATGTTTGCAGATGTCTACGTATCGTAGCAATAGAGTTCTAATGCTTTTAGAAACGCGATATCGCATCCCATTTCTATGTTTCATGATAAGATATAATATTCACCGCGAAGTGTTATGTATACCTCGTATACACTTCAAATGAATGTTAATGCGACACTTCCTTGCTGGGCAATAGCGACTGCAGATTTCTACGTATCGAAGCAATAGGGTTCTAATGCTTCTTAATTCGCGATTTCGCATCTATTTCGCATCTCATTTCTATGTCTCATGATGAGATATAATATTCACTGCGAAGGTTCATGTATACCTCGTATTCACTTCAAAAGAATGCAAATGCGACACTTCCATGCTAGGAAATAGAAATGGCAGATGTCTACGTATCGAAGCAGTACAGTTCTAATGCTTCTTAAACTAAATATCGCATCTCATTTCTATGTTTCATGATAGGATATAATATTCATTGCGATGTGTCATGTATACCTGGAATACACTTCAAATGAATGTGAATGCGACACTTCCTTGCTAGGAAATAGCGTTAGCAGATGTCTGCGTATCGAAGCAGTAGAGTTCTAATGCTTCTTAAACCAAATATCGCATCTCATTTCTATGTTTCATGATAAGATATAATATTCATTGCGGAGTGTAATGTATACCTCGTATTCACTTCAAATGAATGCAAATGCAACACATCCTTGCTAGGAAATGGCGTTTGTAGATGTCTACGTATCGAAGCAATAGATTTCTAATGCTTCTTAAATAGCTATATCGCATATCATTTCTATGTTTCAAGATAAGATATGATATTCATTGCGAAGTGTCTTGTATACCTCGCATACACTTCAAATGAATGCAAATGCAACACTTCCTTGGTAGGAAATGGCGTTTGCAGATGTCTACGTATCGAAGCAATAGAGTTCCTATGCTTCTTGAATCGCATCTCATTTCTATGTTTCATGATAATTTATATTATTCAATGCGAAGTGTGATGTATACCTCGTATTCACTTCAGATGAATGTAAATGCGACACGTCCTTGCTAGGAAATAGCGTTTGCAGATGTCTACGTATCGTAGCAATAGAGTTCTAATGCTTCTTAATACGCGGTATCGCATCTCACTTCTATGTTTCATGATAAGATACAATATTCATTGCGAAGTGTCACTTATACCTCACATACACTTCAAATGAATATAAATGCTACACATCATTGATAGGAAATAGCGTTTGCAGATGTATACGTATCGTAGCATTAGAGTTCTAATGCTTCTCTAAACGCCATATCGCATCTCATTTCTATGTTTCATGATAAGATATAATATTCATTGCGAAGTGTCATGAGTACCTCGTATTCACTTCAAAGGAGTGTAAGTGCGACACTTCCTTGCTGGGAAATAGCGTTTGCAGATGCCTACGTATCGTAGCAAAAGTGTTCTAATGCTTCTTAAAACGCGATATCACACCTCACTTCTATGTTTCTTTATAAGATATAATATTCATTGCGAGAAGTCATGTATAGCTCGCATACAATTCGAATGAATGTAAAGGCGGCACTTCCTTGCTAGGTTATTGCGTTTGCAGATGCCTACGTTTCGAAGCTATAGAGTTCAAATGCTTCTTAAAACGGGATATCGCATCTCAATTCTATCTTTCAAGAAAAGGTATAATATTCATTGCGAATTGTCATGTATACTTCGTATTCACTTCAAAAGAATGTAAATGCGACACTTCCTTGCTAGGAAATAGCGTATGCTGATATCTACGTATCGTAGCAATAGATTTCTAATGCTTCTTAAATCGCGATATCGCATCTCACTTCTACGTTTCATGATAAGATATAATATTCATTATGCAGTGTTACGTATATCTCGCTTACACTTCAAATGAATGTAAATGCGACACTTCCTTGCTAGGGAATAGCGTCTGCAGATATCTATGTATCGTAGCAATACAGTTCTAATGCTTCTTAAAACACGATATCGCATCTCATTTCTATGTTTCATGATAAGATATAATAATCATTGCGAATTGTCATGTATACCTCGCATACACTTCAAATGAATGTAAATGCGACACCTCCTTGTTAGGATATAGCGATGGCAGATGCCTGCGTATGGAAGCAATAGGGTTCTAATGCTTCTTAAAACGCGATATCGCATCTCATTTCTATGTTTCACGATAAGACATAATATTCATTGCGAAGTGTCATGTATACCTCGCATACACTTCAAATGATTGTAAATGCGACACTTCCTTGCTGGGAAATAGCGTTTGCAGATGTCTACGTATCGTAGCATTAGAGTTCTAATGCTTCTCAAAACGCGATATCGCATCTCATTTCTATGTTTCACGATAAGACATAATATTCATTGCGAAGTGTCATGTATACCTCGCATACACTTCAAATGATTGTAAATGCGACACTTCCTTGCTGGGAAATAGCGTTTGCAGATGTCTACGTATCGTATCATTAGAGTTCTATTGCTTCTCAAAACGCGAAATCGCATCTCATTTCTATGTTTCATGATACGATATAATATTCATTGTGAAGTGCCACGTATACCTCGCATATACTTCAAATGAAAGTAAATGCGACACTTCTTTGCTAGGAAATAGCGTCTGCAGATATCTACGTATCGTAGCAATAGAGTTCTAATGCTTCTCAAAACGCGATATCGCATCTCATTTCTATGTTTCATGAAAAGATATAATATTCATTGTGGAGTGTTTATATACGTCGTATTCGCCTCAACAGAATGTAAATGCGACACTTCCTTGCCAGGAAATAGCGTCTGCAGATATCTACGTATCGTAGCAATAGTGTTCTAATGCTTCTTAAAACGCGATATCGCATCTCATTTCTATGTTTCGTGATAAGATATAATATTCATTGTGGAGTGTTTGTATGCGTCGTATTCACCTCAACAGAATGTAAATGCGACACTTCCTTGCTAGGAAATAGCGTCTGCAGATATCTACGTATCGTAGCAATAGTGTTCTAATGCTTCTTAAAACGCGATATCGCATCTCATTTCTATGTTTCACGATAAGACATAATATTCATCGCGAAGTGTCATGTATACCTCGCATACACTTCAAATGATTGTAAATGCGACACTTCCTTGCTGGGAAATAGCGTTTGCAGATGTCTACGTATCGTATCATTAGAGTTCTATTGCTTCTCAAAACGCGAAATCGCATCTCATTTCTATGTTTCATGATACGATATAATATTCATTGCAAAGGGCCACGTATACCTCGCATACATTTCAAATGATAGTAAATGCGACACTTCCTTGCTAGGAAATAGCGTTTGCAGATGTCTACGTATCGTAGCGTTGGAGTTCTAATGCTTCTCAAAACGCGATATCGCATCTCATTTCTATGTTTCATGAAAAGATATAATATTCATTGTGGAGTGTTTATATACGTCGTATTCGCCTCAACAGAATGTAAATGCGACACTTCCTTGCCAGGAAATAGCGTCTGCAGATATCTACGTATCGTAGCAATAGTGTTCTAATGCTTCTTAAAACGCGATATCGCATCTCATTTCTATGTTTCGTGATAAGATATAATATTCATTGTGGAGTGTTTGTATGCGTCGTATTCACCTCAACAGAATGTAAATGCGACACTTCCTTGCTAGGAAATAGCGTCTGCAGATATCTACGTATCGTAGCAATAGTGTTCTAATGCTTCTTAAAACGCGATATCGCATCTCATTTCTATGTTTCACGATAAGACATAATATTCATCGCGAAGTGTCATGTATACCTCGCATACACTTCAAATGATTGTAAATGCGACACTTCCTTGCTGGGAAATAGCGTTTGCAGATGTCTACGTATCGTATCATTAGAGTTCTATTGCTTCTCAAAACGCGAAATCGCATCTCATTTCTATGTTTCATGATACGATATAATATTCATTGCAAAGGGCCACGTATACCTCGCATACATTTCAAATGATAGTAAATGCGACACTTCCTTGCTAGGAAATAGCGTTTGCAGATGTCTACGTATCGTAGCGTTGGAGTTCTAATGCTTCTCAAAACGCGATATCGCATCTCATTTCTATGTTTCATGAAAAGATATAATATTCATTGTGGAGTGTTTATATACGTCGTATTTGCCTCAACAGAATGTAAATGCGACACTTCCGTGCTGGGAAATAGCGTCTGCAGATATCTACGTATCGTAGCAATAGTGTTCTAATGCTTCTTAAAACGCGATATCGCATCTCATTTCTATGTTTCGTGATAAGATATAATATTCATTGTGGAGTGTTTGTATGCGTCGTATTCACCTCAACAGAATGTAAATGCGACACTTCCTTGCTAGGAAATAGCGTCTGCAGATATCTACGTATCGTAGCAATAGTGTTCTAATGCTTCTTAAAACGCGATATCGCATCTCATTTCTATGTTTCACGATAAGACATAATATTCATCGCGAAGTGTCATGTATACCTCGCATACACTTCAAATGATTGTAAATGCGACACTTCCGTGCTGGGAAATAGCGTTTGCAGATGTCTACGTATCGTAGCATTAGAGTTCTAATGCTTCTCAAAACGCGATATCGCATCTCATTTCTATGTTTCACGATAAGACATAATATTCATTGCGAAGTGTCATGTATACCTCGTATTCACTTCAAAAGAATGTAAATGCGACACTTCCTTGCTAGAAAGTAGCGTTTGCACATGTCTACGTATCGAAGAAATAAAGTTCTAATGCCCCTTAGATCGCGATATCGCATCTCATTTCTATGTTTCATGATAAGATACAATATTCATTGCGAAGTGTCATGTATACCTCGTACTCACTTCAAAACAAAGTATGTGCGACACTTCCTTGCTAGGTAATAGTGTTTGCAGATGTCTACGTATTGACGCAATAGATTTCTGATGCTACTAAAATCGCGATATCGCATCTCATTTCTATGTTTCATGGTAAGATATAATATTCATTGTGCAGTGGTATGTATATCCCGTCTACACTTCAAAAGAATGTAAATGTGACACTTCCTTGCTAGGAAATAGCGTCTGCAGATGTCTACGTATCGTAGAAATAGAGTTCTAATTCTTCTTAAAACGCGATATCGCATCTCATTTCTATGTTTCACGATAAGATACAATATTAATTGCCAAGTGTCATTTATACCTCGTATTCACTTCAAAAGAATGTAATTGCGACACATCCTTGCTAGGAAATAGCGGTTGCAGATGCCTACGTATCGTAGCAATAGATTTCTAGTGCTTCTTAAAACGCGACATCGCATTTCATTTCTACGTTTCATGATGAGATATAACATTCTTTGCGAAGTATAATGTATACCTCGTAATCACTTCAAAAGAATGTAAATGCGACACGTTCATGCTAGGAAATAGCGCTTGCAGATGTCTACGTATCGAAGCAATATAGTCCTAATGCTTCTTAAAACGGGACACCGCATCACATTTCTATGTTTCATGATAAGATATAATATTCATTGCGTAGTATAATGTATACCTCGCATACACTTCAAATGAATGTTAATGCGACACTTGCTTGCTGGGCAATAGCGACTGCAGATTTCTACGTATCGAAGCAATAGAGTTCTAATGCTTCTTAATTCGCGATATCGCATCCCATTTCTATGTCTCATGATTAGATATAATATTCACTGCGAAAGTTCATGTATACCTCGTATTCACTTCAAAAGAATGCAAATGCGACACTTTCCTGCCATTAAATAGCGTTTGCAGATGTCTACGTATCGTAGCTTTTGATATCTTACGCTTTTTAAATCGCGATATCGCACATCATTTCTATGTTTCACGATAAGATGTAATATTCATTGCGAAGTGTCATGTATACCTCGTATTCACTTCAAAAGAATGTAAATGCGACACTTCCTTGCTAGGAAATAGCGTTTGCAGATATCTACGCATCGAAGCAATGGAGTTCTAATGGTGCTTAAAACGCGATATCGCATCTCTTTTCTATGTTTCATGATGAGATATAAAATTCATGGTGCAGTGTTATGTATACCTCGTATTCACTTCAAAAGAAGGTAAATGCGACACTTACTTGCTAGGAAACAATGTTTGCAGATGTCTACGTATCGTAGCAATAGAGTTCTAATGCTTTTAGAAACGCGATATCGCATCCCATTTCTATGTTTCATGATAAGATATAATATTCACCGCGAAGTGTTATGTATACCTCGTATACACTTCAAATGAATGTTAATGCGACACTTCCTTGCTGGGCAATAGCGACTGCAGATTTCTACGTATCGAAGCAATAGGGTTCTAATGCTTCTTAATTCGCGATTTCGCATCTCATTTCTATGTCTCATGATGAGATATAATATTCACTGCGAAGGTTCATGTATACCTCGTATTCACTTCAAAAGAATGTAAATGCGACACTTCCTTGCTAGAAAGTAGCGTTTGCACATGTCTACGTATCGAAGAAATAAAGTTCTAATGCCCCTTAGATCGCGATATCGCATCTCATTTCTATGTTTCATGATAAGATACAATATTCATTGCGAAGTGTCATGTATACCTCGTACTCACTTCAAAACAATGTATGTGCGACACTTCCTTGCTAGGTAATAGTGTTTGCAGATGTCTACGTATTGACGCAATAGATTTCTGATGCTACTAAAATCGCGATATCGCATCTCATTTCTATGTTTCATGGTAAGATATAATATTCATTGTGCAGTGATATGTATATCCCGTCTACACTTCAAAAGAATGTAAATGTGACACTTCCTTGCTAGGAAATAGCGTCTGCAGATGTCTACGTATCGTAGAAATAGAGTTCTAATTCTTCTTAAAACGCGATATCGCACCTCAATTCTATGTTTCATTATAAGTTATAATATTCATTGCGGAGTGTAATGTATACCTCGTATTCACTTCAAAAGAATGTAAATCCGACACTTCCTTGCTAGGAAATAGCGTTTGCAGATATCTACGTATCGAAGAAATAGAGTTCTAATGTTCCTTAAATAGCGATATCGCATCTCATTTCTATGTTTCATGATAAGATATAATATTCATTGCGAAGTCTCATGTATACCTTGTATTCCTTTCAATAGAATGTAATTACGACACTTCATTGCTAGGAAATAGCGTTGACAGATATCTACGTATCGAAGCAATAGGGTTATAACGCTTCTCAAAATCGCCATATCACATCCCATTTCTATGTTTCATGATAAGATATAGTATTCATTGCGGAGTGTCATGTATACCTCGTATTCACTTCAAAAGAATGTAAATGCGACACTTCCTTGCTAGAAAGTAGCGTTTGCACATGTCTACGTTTCGAAGAAATAAAGTTCTAATGCCCCTTAGATCGCGATATCGCATCTCATTTCTATGTTTCATGATAAGATACAATATTCATTGCGAAGTGTCATGTATACCTCGTACTCACTTCAAAACAATGTATATGCGACACTTCCTTGCTAGGAAATAGCGTTTGCAGATGTCTACGTATTGACGCAATAGATTTCTGATGCTACTAAAATCGCGATATTGCATCTCATTTCTATGTTTCATGGTAAGATATAATATTCATTGTGCAGTGGTATGTATATCCCGTCTACACTTCAAAAGAATGTAAATGTGACACTTCCTTGCTAGGAAATAGCGTCTGCAGATGTCTACGTATCGTAGAAATAGAGTTCTAATTCTTCTTAAAACGCGATATCGCATCTCATTTCTATGTTTCACGATAAGATACAATATTAATTGCCAAGTGTCATTTATACCTCGTATTCACTTCAAAAGAATGTAATTGCGACACATCCTTGCTAGGAAATAGCGGTTGCAGATGCCTACGTATCGTAGCAATAGATTTCTAGTGCTTCTTAAAACGCGACATCGCATTTCATTTCTACGTTTCATGATGAGATATAACATTCTTTGCGAAGTATAATGTATACCTCGTAATCACTTCAAAAGAATGTAAATGCGACACGTTCATGCTAGGAAATAGCGCTTGCAGATGTCTACGTATCGAAGCAATATAGTCCTAATGCTTCTTAAAACGGGACACCGCATTACATTTCTATGTTTCATGATAAGATATAATATTCATTGCGTAATATAATGTATACCTCGCATACACTTCAAATGAATGCAAATGCAACACTTCCTTGGTAGGAAATGGCGTTTGCAGATGTCTACGTATCGAAGCAATAGAGTTCCTATGCTTCTTGAATCGCATCTCATTTCTATGTTTCATGATAATTTATATTATTCAATGCGAAGTGTGATGTATACCTCGTATTCACTTCAGATGAATGTAAATGCGACACGTCCTTGCTAGGAAATAGCGTTTGCAGATGTCTACGTATCGTAGCAATAGAGTTCTAATGCTTCTTAATACGCGGTATCGCATCTCACTTCTATGTTTCATGATAAGATACAATATTCATTGCGAAGTGTTGTGTATACCTCGTATTCATTTAAAAGCGATATAAATGCGACTCGTCCTTGCTAGGAAACAGCAGATGTCTACGATGTTTGCAGATGTCTACGTATTTTAGGAATAGAGTTCAAACGCTTCTTTAAACGCGATATCGCATCTCACTTCTATGTTTCACTATAAGATATAATATTCATTGCGAAGTGTCGTGTGTACCTCGTATTCACTTAAGAAGAATGTAAATGCGACACTTCTTTGCTATTAAATAGCGTTTGCAGATGTCTACGTATCGTAGCATTGGAGTTATAATGCTTCTTTAAACGCAGTATCGCATCTCATTCCTATGTTTCATGATAAGATATAATATTCCTTGTGCAGTGTTATATATACCTTGTTTTAACTTCAAGAGAATGTAAATGCGACACTTCCTTGCTAGCAAATAGCGTTTCCAGATGTCTACGTGTCGAAGTAATAGTGTTCTAATGTTTCTTAAAACGCGATATCGCACCTCATTTCTATGTTTCATGATAAAATATAATATTTATTGCGAAGTGTAATGTATAGCTCATCTACACTTCAGAGGAATGTAAATGCCAAACATCCTTGCTAGGAAATGCGTTTCCAGATGTCTACGTATTGAAGGGATAGAGTTCTAGTGCTTCCTAAAACGCGATATTGCATCACATTTCTATGTTTTATGATATGATATAATGTTCATTGCGAAGTGTTATGTATACCTCGTCTACACTTCAAAGGAATGTAAATTCTACACATCCTTGCTAGGACATGCGTTTCCAGATGTCTACGTATCGAAGCAATAGAGTTCTAATGCTTCTTTAAACGCTATGTCGCATCTCATTTCTATGTTTCATGATAAAATGTAATTCAATGCAACACGTTATATATATCTCGTCTACACTTCAATAGAGTGTAAATGCCACACTTGCTTACTACGGAACAACGTTTCTAGATGTCTACATATCGAAGCAATAGAGTTCTATAGCTGCATAAAACGCGATATTGCACCTCATTTAAATGTTTCAAGATAACATGTTATTCATTTCAACGCGTTAATTATATCTCGACTACACATCAAAAGAATGTAAATCCCACACGTACTTGCTGCGTAATAATCTTTCTACTTTTCTACATATCGATGCAATAGCGTTCCAACGCTTTATAAAATGCGATATCGCAACTCATTTCTATGCTACATGATAAGATGTAATACAATGCAACGCGTAAATCTTATATCGTCAACAGTTCAATGGAATGTAAATCCCACACTTCCTTGCGGCGGAATCACATTTCTAGATGTCTACAGATCGATGCACTAGAGATCTAATTCTTGATAAAACGCGATATCGCATCTCATTCCAATGTTTCATGATAAGATGTAATTCAATGCAACGCGTAAATTATATCACGTCATCACTTCAAAACAATGTAAATTCCACACTTCCTTGCAACGGAATAGCGTGTCTAGATGTCTACATATCGAAGCAATAATGTTCTAATGCATCCTGAATCGCGATATCGCATCTAATTCCTATGACTCATGATAAGATGTAATATTCATTGCAACGCGATATGTATACCTCGTATGAACTTCAAAGGAATGTAAATGCCACACTTCTTTGCTACGGAATAGCGCCTCTGGATAACTAGGTATCGAAGCAATAGTGCTCTATTGCTTCATAAAATGCGATATCGGATCTTATTTCTATGTTTCATGATTAAATGTAATAATCAATGCAACGCGTCATGTATACCACATCAACACTTCTAAATAAGATAAGTCCCACACATCCTTGCTGGAGAATAGCGTCTCTAGATGTCTACGTATCGAAGCAATACAGTCTTTCAAACACATCTTATCACTAAACATAGAAATGAGATGCGATATCGCGTATTATGAACCATTTGAACTCTGTTGCTACGATATGAAGATATCCAGAAACGTTATTCCGTAGCATGGAAGTGTGGGCTTTACATTCTGTTGTTGTGTAGACGAGATATACATAACGCGTTGCATTGGATATTACGCCTTATCGTGAGACATAGAAATAAGATGCGATACCGCGTTTTAAGATATTTTAGAACTCTATTGCTTCGATACATAGACATCTTGAAACGCTGTTCCGTCGCAAAGAATTGTAGCATATACATTCTTTTGAAGTGTAGCCGCGATATTCATAATGCATTAAATTGAATGTTACATCTTATCATGAGACATAGAAATGAGATGCGATATCGCGCTTTAAGAAGCATTAGAACTATATTGCAACGATACGTAGGCATCTCGAAACGCATTTCCTAGCAAGAAAGTGTGGCATTTACATTCTTTTGATGTGCAGACGAGGTATCCATAACACTTCGCAATGAATATTATATCTTATCATGAAGCATAGAACTGCGATGCGATATCGCGTTATAAGAAGCATTAGAACTCTACTGCTTCGATGCGTAGACATCTCGAAACGCATTTCCTACCAAACAAGTGTGGGATTTACATTCTTTTGAAGTGTAGACGACGCATACGAAACACTTTGCAATGAATATTATATCTTATCGTGAAACATAGAACTGAGATGCGATATCGCGTTTTAAGAAGCATTAGAATTCTATTGCTACGAAACGTAGACATCTGCGAAAGCTATTTCCTAGCAAGGAAGTATCGCATTTGCATTCATTTGAAGTGAATACGGTGTACACATGACACTTCGCATTGAATGTTTAATCATAACACGGAGCACAGAAAAGAGATGCGATATCGCGTTTTAAGGAGCATTAGAACTCTATTACTACGATACGTAGATATCTGGAGTCGCCATTTCCTAGCAAGGAAGTGTCGCATTTACATGCTTTTGAAGTGAATACGAGGTATACATGACACTTCGCAATGAATATTATACCTTATCATGAAACATAGATACGAGATGCGACATCTCGTTTTAAGAAGCATTAGAACTCTATTGTTTCGATACGGAGACATCTGCAAACGCTATTTCCTAGCAAGGAAGTGTCGCATTTGCATTCTTTTGAAGTGAATACGAGGTACACATGACACTTCGCAATTAGTATTATAACTTTTCATGAAACATAGAAATGAGATACGGTATCCCGTTTTAAGAAGCGTTAGAACTCTATTGCTACGATACGTAGACATCTGCAAACGCTATTTCCTAGCAAGGTAGTGTTGCATTTACATTCATTTGATGTGTAGACGAGGAATACATAAGACCTCGCAATGAATAATATATCTTATCATGAGACATAGAAATGAGATGCGATATCGCGATTTATGAAGCATTAGAACTCTTCTGTTGCGATACCTAGACATCTGCGAATGCTATTTCCCAGCAAGGAAGTGTCGCATTTGCATGCTTTTGAAGTGAATACGAGGTATACATGACACTTCGCAATGAATATTATATCTTATCATGAAACATAGAAATGAAATGCGATATCGCGATTTAAGAAGCATTAGAACCCTATTGCTTCGATACGTAGACATCGGCAAACGCTACTTCCAAGCAAGGAAGTGTCGCATTTACATTCTTTTGAAAGGAATACGTGGTATGCATGACCCTTCGCAATGAATATCATATCTTATCACAAAACATAGAATTGAGGTGCGATATCTCGATATAAGAAGCATTAGAACTCTATTGCTTCGATACGTAGACAGCTGCAAACCCTATTTCGTAGCAAGGAAGTGTCGAATTTACATTCATTTGAAGTTTATGCGAGGTATAAGTGACACTTCGCAATGAATATTGTATCATATCATGAAACATAGAAATGAGATGCGATATCGCATTTTGATAAGCATTAGAAATCTATTTCTACGATACGTAGACATCTGCAAACGCTATTTAATAGCAAGGATGTGTCGCATTTACATTATCTTGAAGTGAAAGCGAGGTATACATGACATTTCGCAACGAATATTACATCTTATCATGAAACATAGAAATGAGATGCGATATCGCGTTTGAAGAAGCGTTAGAACCCTATTGCTACGATACGTAGACTTCTGCAAACGCTATTTCCTAGAGAGGAAGTGACGCATTATCATTCTTTTCAAGTGTGTACGAAGTATACATAACACTCCACAATGAATATTATATCTTATCTTGAAGCATAGAAATGAAATGCGATATCGCGTTTTGAGAAGCATTAGAACTCTAATGATACGATACATAGACATCTGCAAACGCGATTTCCTCGCAGGGAAGTGACGCATTATCATTCTTTTAAAGTGAATACGAGGTATCCATGACACTTCGCAATTAATATTATATCTTATCATGAAACATAGAAATGAGATGCGATATCGCGTTTGGAGTAGCATTATAACTCCATTGCTACGATACGTAGACTTCTGCAAACGCAATTTCCTGGGAAGGAAGTGTCGCATTTACATTCTTTTGAAGTGAATACGAGGTATACATGTAGCTTCGCAATGAATATTATATCTTATCATGAAACATAGAAATGAAATACGACATCGCGTTTTGAGAAGCATTAGAATTCTATTGCTACGAAACGTAGACATCTGCGAAAGCTATTTCCTAGCAAGGAAGTATCGCATTTGCATTCATTTGAAGTGAATACGGTGTACACATGACACTTCGCATTGAATGTTTAATCATAACACGGAGCACAGAAAAGAGATGCGATATCGCGTTTTAAGGAGCATTAGAACTCTATTACTACGATACGTAGATATCTGGAGTCGCCATTTCCTAGCAAGGAAGTGTCGCATTTACATGCTTTTGAAGTGAATACGAGGTATACATGACACTTCGCAATGAATATTATACCTTATCATGAAACATAGATACGAGATGCGACATCTCGTTTTAAGAAGCATTAGAACTCTATTGTTTCGATACGGAGACATCTGCAAACGCTATTTCCTAGCAAGGAAGTGTCGCATTTGCATTCTTTTGAAGTGAATTGGAGGTATACATGGCACTTCGCAATGAATATTATACCTTGTCATGAAACATAGAAGCGAGAAGCGATATCGCGTATTAAGAGGTATTAGAACTCTATTGCTACGATACGTAGATATCTGGAGACGCTATTTCCTAGCAAGGATGTGTCGCATTTACATTCTATTGAAGTGAAAACGAGGTATACATTACACTCCGCAATAAATATTATATCTTATCATGAAACATAGAAATGAGATGCGATATTTGGTTTAAGAAGCATTAGAACTCTACTGCTTCGATACGCAGACATCTGCCAACGCTATTTCCTAGCAAGGGAGTGTCGCATTTACATTCTTTTGAAGTGAATACGAGGTACACATGACACTTCGCAATTAGTATTATAACTTTTCATGAAACATAGAAATGAGATACGGTATCCCGTTTTAAGAAGCGTTAGAACTCTATTGCTACGATACGTAGACATCTGCAAACGCTATTTCCTAGCAAGGTAGTGTTGCATTTACATTCATTTGATGTGTAGACGAGGAATACATAAGACCTCGCAATGAATAATATATCTTATCATGAGACATAGAAATGAGATGCGATATCGCGATTTATGAAGCATTAGAACTCTTCTGTTGCGATACCTAGACATCTGCGAATGCTATTTCCCAGCAAGGAAGTGTCGCATTTGCATGCTTTTGAAGTGAATACGAGGTATACATGACACTTCGCAATGAATATTATATCTTATCATGAAACATAGAAATGAAATGCGATATCGCGATTTAAGAAGCATTAGAACCCTATTGCTTCGATACGTAGACATCGGCAAACGCTACTTCCAAGCAAGGAAGTGTCGCATTTACATTCTTTTGAAAGGAATACGTGGTATGCATGACCCTTCGCAATGAATATCATATCTTATCACAAAACATAGAATTGAGGTGCGATATCTCGATATAAGAAGCATTAGAACTCTATTGCTTCGATACGTAGACAGCTGCAAACCCTATTTCGTAGCAAGGAAGTGTCGAATTTACATTCATTTGAAGTTTATGCGAGTATAAGTGACACTTCGCAATGAATATTGTATCATATCATGAAACATAGAAATGAGATGCGATATCGCATTTTGATAAGCATTAGAAATCTATTTCTACGATACGTAGACATCTGCAAACGCTATTTAATAGCAAGGATGTGTCGCATTTACATTATCTTGAAGTGAAAGCGAGGTATACATGACATTTCGCAATGAATATTACATCTTATCATGAAACATAGAAATGAGATGCGATATCGCGTTTGAAGAAGCGTTAGAACCCTATTGCTACGATACGTAGACTTCTGCAAAACGCTATTTCCTAGAGAGGAAGTGACGCATTATCATTCTTTTCAGTGTGTACGAAGTATACATAACACTCCACAATGAATATTATATCTTATCTTGAAGCATAGAAATGAAATGCGATATCGCGTTTGAGAAGCATTAGAACTCTAATGATACGATACATAGACATCTGCAAACGCGATTTCCTCGCAGGGAAGTGACGCATTATCATTCTTTTAAAGTGAATACGAGGTATCCATGACACTTCGCAATTAATATTATATCTTATCATGAAACATAGAAATGAGATGCGATATCGCGTTTGGAGTAGCATTATAACTCCATTGCTACGATACGTAGACTTCTGCAAACGCAATTTCCTGGGAAGGAAGTGTCGCATTTACATTCTTTTGAAGTGAATACGAGGTATACATGTAGCTTCGCAATGAATATTATATCTTATCATGAAACATAGAAATGAAATACGACATCGCGTTTTGAGAAGCATTAGAACTCTATTGCTACTAAACGTAGACTTCTGCAAACGCTATTTCCTAGCAAGGAAGTGTCGCATTTACTTTCGTTCTTAGTGTATGCGAGATATAAGTGACACTTCGCTATGAATATTATGTCTTATCATGAAATATAGAATGAGATGCGATATCGCGATTTGGGAAGCATTAGAACTCTACGGCTACGATGCGTAGACATCTGCAAACGCTATTTCCTAGCAAGGAAGTGTCGCATTTACGATTCATTTCAAGTGTATGCGAGGTATAAGTGACATTTCGCAATGAATATTATATCTTATCATGAAACATAGAAATGAGATGCGATGTCGCGTTTTAAGAAGCGTTAGAAGTCTATTTCTACGATACGTGGACATCTGCAAACGCTATATCCTAGCAATGAAGTGTCGCATTTACATTCATTTGAAGTGAATACGAGGTATACATGTAACTTCGCAATGAATATTATATCTTATCATGAAACATAGAAATGAGATGCGATATCGCGTTTTGAGAAGCATTAGAACTCTATTGCTACGGTACGTAGACATCTGCAGACGTTATTTATTAGCAGGGAAGTGTCGCACTTACATACTTTTGAAGTGAATACGAGGTATACATGACACTTCGCATTGAATATTATATCTTATCATGAAACATAGAAATGAGATGCGGAATCGCGTTCTAAGAAGCATTAGAACTCTATTGTTTCGATATCATGAAACATAGAAATGTGATGCGGTTTCCCGTTTTAAGAAGCATTAGAGCTCTATTAGTTCGATACGTCGACATCTGCAAACCGCTATTTCCTAGCAATGAAGTGCCGCATTTACAATCTTTGAAATGCATATGAGGTATACGTAACTCTTCGCAATGAAAATTATATCTTATCGTGAAGCATAGAAATGAGATGCGATATCGCGTTTTAAGTAGCATTATATCTCTGTTGCTACGATACGTAGACATCTGCAAACGCTATTTCCTAGCAAGGAAATGTCGCATTTACAGTCCTTTGAAGTGAATACGAGGTATACATAACACTCCACAATGAATATTGTACCTTATAGCGAAACATAGAAATGAAATGCGATATCGCGATTTAAGAAGCATTAGAACTCTATTGCTGCGATACGTAGATATCGGCAAACGATATTTCCTAGGAAGGAACTGCCGCATTTACATTTATTTGAAGTGTATGCGATGTATAAGTGACACTTCGCAATGAATATTATATCTTATCATGAAACATAGAAACGAGTTGCGATATCATGTTTTAAGAAACATTAGAACTCTGTTGCTACGATACGTAGACATCTGCAAACGCTATTTCCTAGCAAGGAAGTGTCACATTTGCATTCTTTTGAAGTGAATACGAGGAATACATGACACTTTGCAGTGAATATTATATCTTATCATGGAACAGAGAAATGAGATGCGGTATCCCGTTATAAGAAGCATTAGAAATCTATGGCTTCGATGCGTAGACATCTGCAAACGCTATTTCCTAGCAAGGAAGTGTCGCATTTACAATCCTTTGAAGTGAATACGAGGAACTCATGACACTTCGCAATGGATATTATATCTTATCATGAAACATAGAAATGTGATGCGGTGTCCCGTTCTAAGAAGCATTAGAACTCTATTGCTTCGATACGTAGACATCTGCAAACGCTATTTCCTAGCAAGGAACTGCAGCATTTACATTCATTTGAAGTCTATGCGAGGTATAAGTGACACTTCGCAATGAACATTATATCTTTTCATGAAACATAGAAATGATATGCGATAGGGCGTTATAAGAAGCATTAGAACTGCATTGCTTCGATACGTAGACATCAGCAAACGCTACTTCCTAGCAAGGAAGTTCCGCATTTACATTCTTTTGCAGTGAATATGAGGTATACATGACAATTCGCAATGAATATTATATCTTATCATGAGACATAGAAATAAGATGCGATATCGCGTTTTAAGAAGCATTAGACCTATATTGCTACGATACGTAGATATCTGCAAACGCTATTTCCTAGCAAGGAAGCGTCGCATTCACATTCTTTTGAAGTGAATACGAGGTATACGTGACACACCACATCGAATATTATATCTTATTATGAAACATAGAAATGAGACGCGATATGGCGATTTAAGAAGTAGTAGATCTCTATTGCTTCGATACGTAGACATCTGCAAACGCCATTTCCTAGCTAGGAAGTGTCGCATTTACATTCTTTTGAAGTGTAGACGAGATATACATAACACTGCACAATAAATATTATATCTTATCATGAAACATAGAAATGAGATGCGATATCGCGACTTTAGAAGCATTAGAAATATATTGCTTCGATACGTAAACATCTGCAAACGCTATTTCCTAGCAAGGAAGTGTCGCATTTACATTGTTTTGAAGTGAAAGCGAGGTATACATGACACTTCGCAATGAATATTGTATCTTATCATGAAACTTAGAAATGAGATGCGATATCGCGTTTTAGGAAGAATTAGAACTCCATTGCTACGATACATAGACATCTGCAAACGCTATTTCCTAGCAAGGAAGTGACGCATTATCAATCTCTTGAAGTGAATAGGAGGTATACATAGCACTCCACAATGGATATTACACCTTATCACGAAACATAAATGAGATGCGATATCGCGTTTTAAGGAGCGTTAGAACACTATTGTTTCGATACGAAGACATCTGCAAACGCTATTTCCAATTAAGGAAGTGAGGCATTTACCTTCATTTGAAGTGTATGCGAGGTATACATGACACTTCGCAAAGAATATTAAATCTTACCATGAAACATAGAATTGAGATGCAATATCGCGTTTTGAGAAGCATCAGAACTCTGTTGCTACGATACGTAGACATCTGCAAACGCTATTTAATAGCAGGGAAGTGTCGCATTTACATTCTATTGAAGTGAATGCGAGGTATAAGTGACACTTCACAATGATTATTTTATCTTACAATGAAACATAGAATTGAAGTGCGATATTGCGTTTTACGAAAAATTAGAACCCTATTGCTAGGATACATATGCTTCTGCAAGCGCTATTTCCTAGCCAGGAGGTGTCGCATTTACATTCTTATGAAGTGAATACGAGGTGCTCATGACACTTCGCAATAAATATTATCTCTTATCATGAAACATAGAAGTGCGATGCGATATCACGTTTTAAGTAGCATTAGAACTCTATTGCTACGATACGTAGACACCTGCAGTCGCTATTTCCTAGCATGAAAGTGTCGCATTTACAATCTTTTGAAGTGAATTCGAGGTACACATGACACTTCGCAATGAATATTATATCTTATGGTGAAACACAGAAATTAGATGCGATATCGCGTTTTGAGAAGCACTCGAAATCTATTGCTTCTTTACGTAGACTTCTGCAAACGCTACTTCCTAGCAAGGAAGTGTCACATTTACATTCATTTGTAGTGTGCGCGAGGTATACATAACACTTCGCAATGAATGTTATATCTTATCATGAAACATCGAAATGAGTTGCGACATCTCGTTTTAAGAAGCATTAGAACTCTATTGCTACGATTTGTAGACATCTGCAAACGCTATTTCCTAGCAAGGAAGTGTCGCATTTACATACATTTGAAGTGTATGCGAGGTATACATAACACTGCACATTGAATATTATATCTTATCATGAAACATAGAAATGAGATGCGATATCGCGTTCTAAGAAGGATTAGAACACCATTGCTACGATACGTAGATATCTGCATTCGCTATTACCTAGCAAGGAAGTGTCGCATTTACATTCTTTTGAAGTGAATACGAGGTATACAAAACACTCCACCATGAATATTATATCTTATCATGAGACATAGAAATGAGATGCGATATCTCGGTTTAAGAAGCATTACAACTCTATTGCTTCGATACGTAGACATCTGCCAACGCTATTTCCTAGCAATGAAGTGCCGCATTTAAATTCGTTTGAAGTGTATGCGAGGTATACAAGATACTTCGCAATGAATATTATATCTTATCATGAGACATAGAAATGAGATGCGATATCGCGCTTTAAGAAGCTTTAGAAATCAATTGCTACAATACGTAGACATCTGCAAACGATATTTCCTAGGAAGGAAGTGCCGCATTTACATTCATTTGAAGTGTATGCGACGTGTAAGTGACACTTCGCAATGAATATTATATCTTCTCGTGAAACATAAAAGTGAGATGGGATATCGCGTTTTAAGAAGCATTAGAACTCTATTGCTTCGATACGTAAACATCTGCAATCGCTACTTCCCAGCAAGGAAGTGTCCCATTTAAATTCTTTTAAAAGGAATACGAGGTATACATGACACTTGGCAATGAATTTTATATCTTATCATGAAACAGAGAAACGAGATGCGATTTGACGATTTAAGAAGCTTTAGAATTCTATTGCTTCGATAAGTAGACATCTGCAAACGCTATTTCCTTGCAGGGAAGTGTCGCATTTACATTCATTCGAAGTGTAGACGAGATATACATAACACTGCACAATGAATATTATATATTATCATGGAACATAGAAATGAGATGCAATATCGCGTTTTGAGAAGCATTATAACTCCAATTATACGATACGTAGACATCTGCGAACGCTGTTTCCTAGCAAAGAAGAGTCGCATTTACATTCTTTTGAAGTGAATATGAGCTTTACAAATCACTCCACAATGAATATTATATTTTATCATGAAGCATAGAAATGAGATGCGATCTCGCGATTTAAGAAGCATTAGAACTCTATTGCTACGATAGGTAGACATCTGCAAACGCTACTTCCTAGCAACGATGTGTCGCATTTACATTCATCTGAAGTGTATGCGAGGTATACATGACACTTCGCAATGAATATTACATCTTATCATGAGACATAGAAACGAGATGCGACATCTCGTTTTAAGAAGCATTAGAACTCTAATGTTTCGATACCTAGACATCTGGAAACGCTAATTCCTAGCAAGGAAGTGACCCAATTTCATTCTTTTTAAGTGAATACGAGGTATACATGACACTTCGCAATGAATATTATATCTTATCATGAAACATAGAAATGAGATGCGATATCGGGCTGTAAGAAGCATTAGAAATCTCTTGCTTCGATACGTAGACATCTGCAAACGCTACTTCCTCGCAAGCAACTGTAACGTTTACATTCTTTTGATGTGAATAGGAGGTATACATGACACTTCGCAATGAATATTATATCTTATCATCAAACATAGAAATGTGATGTGATATCGCGTTTTAAGAAGCATCAAAACTCTATTGCTACGATACGTAGACATCTGCAAACGCTATTTCCTAGCAAGGAAGTGCCGCATTTACATACATTTGAAGTGTATGCGATGTATACATAATACTTCGCAATGAATATTATATCTTATCATGATACATTGAGATGAAATGCGATATCGCGATTTAAGAAGCATTAGAATCCTATTGCTGCGATACGGAGACATCTGGAGACGCTATTTCCTAGCAATGAAGTGTCGCACTTACATTCATTTTAAGTGCATGGGAGGTATAAGTGGCACTTCTTAATGAATATTATATCTTATCATGAAACATAGAAATGATATGCGATATCATGTTTTAAGAAGCATTAGAACTCTATTACTTCGATACGTAGACATCTGCAAACGCTATTTAATAGCAAGGAAGTGTCCCATTTACATTCCCTTGAATACGATGTATACATGACATTTCGCAATGAATATTATATCTTATCATGAATCATAGAAGTGAGAGACGTACTCTCGTTCTAAGGAGCATTATAACTCTGTCGTTTCGATACGTAGACATCTGCAAACGCTATTGAATATCCTGAGAGTGTCGCATTTACATTCTTTTGAAGTGTATATGGGGCATACATAACACTCCACAATGAATATTATACCTTATCACGAAACATAGAGATGAAATGCGATATCGCGATTTAAGAAGCATTAGAACTTTATTGCTACGATACGTAGACATATGCAAACGCTATTTCTTAGCATAGAAGTGTCGCATTTACATTCATTTGAAGTGTAGACGAGGTATACATGACACTTTGCAATGAATACTATATCTTATCATGATACATAGAAAGAAGATGCGATATCTCGTTTCAAGAAGCATTAGAACTCTATTGCTACGATACGTAGATATGTGGAAACGCTATTTCCTTGCAAGGAAGAGTCGCACTTACCATCGTGAAGTGAATACGAGGTATACAATACACTTCGCAATGAATATTATATCTTATCATGAGACATAGAAATGAGGTGCTATATCGCGTTTTAAGATGCATTAGAACTCTATCGCTTCGATACGTAGACATCTGCAAACGCTCATTCCTTGCAAGAAAGTGTCGCATTTACATTCTTCTGAAGTGTGAATACATGACACTTTGCAGTGAATATTATATCTTATCATGAAACATAGAAATGAGATGCGATATCTCGTATTAAGAAGCATTAGAACCCTATTGCTTCGATACGTAGACTTCTGGAAACGCTACTACCTAGAAGGGATGTGTCGCATTTACATACAATTGAAGTGAATACGAGGTATACATGACACTTCGCAAAGAAGTTTATATCTTATCATGAAACATAGAAATGAGATGCGATATCTCGTTTTTAGAAGCATTAGAACTTCATTGCTACGATACGTATACTTGGGCAAACGCTATTTCCTGGAAAGGAAGTGTCGCAAATACATTCTTTTAAAGTGAATACGAGGTATACAATACACTTCGCAATGAATATTATATCTTATCACGAAACTTAGAAATGAGATGCGACATCTCGTTTTACGAAGCATGAGAACTGTATTGTTTCGATACGTAGACATCTAGAAACGCTATTTCCTAGCAAGGAAGTGTCGCATTTACATTCTTTAGAAGTGAATACGAGGTATACATGACACTTCGCAATGAATATTATACCTTATCATGAAGCATAGAAATGTGATGCGATATCGCGTTTCAAGAAGCATAAGAACACTATGGCACCGATAAGTAGACATCTGCAAACGCTACCTCCTAGCAATGAAGTGTCGCATTTACATTCTTTTGAAGTGAATACGTGGTATACATGACACTTCGCAATGACTATTATATCTTATCATGAAACATAGAAATGGGATGCGATATAGCGAATTTAGAATCGTTAGAACTCTATTGCTACGATACGTAGACATTTGCAAACGCTATTTCCTAGCAAGGAAGTGTCGCATTTACATTCTTTTGAATTGAATACGAGGTGTACATGTAACTTCGCAGTGAATATTATATCTTATCATGAAACATGTATATGAGATGCGATATCGCTTTAGAACTATATTTTTTCGATACGTAGACATCTGGAAACGCTATTTCCTAGCAAAGAAGTATCGTATTTACATTCTTTTGAAGTGAATACGGGGTATAGATAACACTGCACAATGAATATTATATCTTATCATGAACCATAGAAACGAGATGCGTTATGACGATTTATGAAGCATTAGAACACTATTGCTTCGATACGTAGACATCTGCCATCGCTATTTCCTAGCAAGGAAGTGTCGCATTTATATTCTATTGAGGTGAATACGAGGTATACATAACACTGCACGATGAATATTCTATTTTATCATGAAACATAGAAATGGGATGCGATATCTCGTTTTAAGAAGCATTAGAACTCTGCTGCTTCGATACGTAGATATCTGCAAACGCTATTTCCTCGCACGGAAGTATCGCATTTACATTCATTTGAAGTGTATGCGAGGTATACATGACACTTCCTAATGAATATTATATCTTATCATGAAACATAGAAATGAGATGCGATATCGCGATTTAAGACGCAATAGAACTCTATTGCTTAGATACGTAGACATCTGCAAACGCTATTTCCTAGCAAGGAAGTGTCGCATTTACATTCATTTGAAGTGTATGCGAGGTATAAGTGACATTTCGGAATGAATATTATATCTCATCATGAAACATAGAAATGTGAAGCGATATCGCGTTTTAAGAAGCATTAGAACTCTATTGCTACGATACGTAGACATCTGCAAACGCCATTCAATAGTAAGGAAGTGTCGCATTTACATTCTTTTGAAATAAATACGAGGTATACATGACAGTTCGTAATGAATATTGTATCTTATCATGAAGCGTAGAAATGAGATGCGATATCCCGTTTGAAGAAGCATTAGAACTCTATTGCTTCGGTACGTAGACATCTACAAACGCTATTTCCTAGGAAGGAACAGTCGCATTTACATTCATTTGAAGTGTATGCGAGGTATAAGTGTCATTTCGCAATGAATATTATATCTCATCATGAAACATAGAAATGAGATGCGATATCGCGTTTTAAGAAAGATTAGAAGTCTATTGCTACGATATGTAGACATCTGCAAACACTATTTCCTAGCAAGGAAGTGTCGCACTTACATTCAATTGATGTGTAGACGAGGAACACATAACACTTCGCAATGAATATTATATCATATCATGATACATAGATATGAGATGCGATATCGCGTTTTGAGAAGCACTAGAAAACTAATGCTACGATACGTAGACATCTGCAGAAATTATTTCCTAGCAAGGAAGTGTCCTATTTACATTCTTTTGTAGTGAATACGAGGTCTACATAACACTGCAGAATGAATATTATATCTTATCGTGAAACATAGAAATGAGATGCATTATCGCGATTTAAGATGCATTAGAAATCTAATGCTTCGATACGTAGATATCTGCAAACGCTACTTCCTAGCAAAGAAGTGTCGCATTTACATTCTTTTGAAGTGAATACGAGGTATTCATGACGCTTCGCAATGAATATTATATCTTATCATGAAACATAGAAATGGGATGCGATATCGCGTTTTGAGAAGCATTAGAACTCTATTGCCTCGATACGTAGGCATCCGCAAACGCTATTTCCTGGGAAGGAAGTGTCGCATCTACATTCATTTGTAGTGTAGACGAGATATACATAACACTGCATAATGAATATTATATCTTTTCATGAGGGATAGAAATGAAATGCGATATCGCGATTTAAGATGCATTAGAACTCTAATGCTTCGTTACGTAGACATCTGCCAACGCTATTTCCTAGTGTGACGTCAGGCGTAGCGCCTGCCACCCATTACATACGTCAGCATCCTCGGAACCTCCAGTATCGACCCCTGGACACAGGCAACCTGCAATACTCGCCTGAAGTGTCGGCAACCAGCAGAGTTTGCGCGCGCACGACCGCACGCACTCAGTCGTACCTGCAAGGACCGCTGTCTCGCTCGCACCTACGAGCAACCCTATCGCCCTCTCATCAGGAATTCCGCCCAACAGAGAGAAGAAGCCGCAGTCCGTCGCCGCAATGGGTACTTTTCCAGTTCAGGGAATCTACGTTGCCTGTATCTACATACTATTTCTAGAATAAGTCTATAACGCTCATAGATATAAGTACTCGACACGAATTGTAACACACCACAACACACATGTAATTCTAAGTCCTTATTCTTAAGATTAGACGCTAGATGCGCCCAGGCTATCGGCACGCGCCGCTAGCCCCACCACGAGCCGCGAGTCCCCACTCGCTGGACCGCGCGCACCCTACCACGAGCGGCTGCGACCGTAGCGCCTCGCGAACTGAGGAGGTCCCAGACGCGCCTCGAGAGACACATTCGAGTCCTCGGGCTTCTAGAGTTAACATCGATCTTCCATCTCAAGCCGCCTCAATGTGGGGTCTAGGCTACGCGTTGCTATTTCCATTTTACTAGTTCTTAGAATAATTTCACTTTTGTACACTTTAACTTACAATATACTTTACTTTAGTTACTAAATCCAATCTACAAGTTCTTTTACCAGCTCTACTAGTTCCTATTCCAATAATTACTAAATCTAAACATAATATACTAGTTCTTACGTTAAAACATTATTCTTAAACTACAAATTCTACGACGTGTTCCTTCCAACAATTGGGTTGCGTTTTTTCACCTTGAAGGAGTATAGAACTCAGCTTTGCGACGTTGCTATAGAGCGGACCGCCGCTTATCCTTCTGAACATTGCCTGAAGGTACAGAAATCTGGGTGAATGAAATGTGGATCCGGTTCGCGAGGAACACGACGCGCGGGTCGTAAGAATTTTATTCGTTCACTTGCTCGTGAATACCTGGGAGATACACCCCGGGTCCTCGTACCGCAGCAACCTGTCGTCATCGTTCCGGTTCAGTCACAGTTTTCCGAAACGCCGAACAACGCCGATTCGCCTGCCTCTGCAGCCAACGTCTCTGCAATATCCACAGTCTTCGCTGAATCTACTCTGCATCCAGACCGCTGTTTCCCGTTTTGCTGGAAGTTAATCAAAGTCACCGTCAACATTAACCGACCGATCGCTGTATCGATACCTACCAACGACCGTCGAGGCACATTCTACCTGCGTATCGAGACTGAAGCCAGCGAAAGGTAAGGCTTTTCCATCATATCGCGAGTGTTTTTACCGCGTCGCGTAAGCCAAAAATATCGGACCCGGTCGTAACGCGTTCCCGCGGACCGAAAACCGTATAAATAGGCTCGTGTCGTGAAGCCTCCGGATAAACGAAAAATTATTTCGCCGGACGTGACACTATCAAGGAAGTGCCGCATTTACATTCTTTTGAAGTGAATACGAGGTATACGTAACACTTCACAATGAATATTATATTTTATCATGAAGCAGAGAAATGAGATGCCTTATCCCGATTTAAGAAGCATTAGAACTCTATTGTTTCGATACGTAGACATCTGGAAACGCTATTTCCTAGGAAGGAAGTGTCGCATTTACATTCATTTGAAGTGTATGCGAGGTATACAAGACATTTCGCAATGAATATAACATCTTACCATGAAACATAGAAATGAGATGCAATATCCCGCTTTGAGAAGCATTAGAACTCCAATGCTACGATACGTAGAGATCTGCGAACGCTATTTCCCAGCAAGGAAGTGTCGCATTTACATTCTTTTGAAGTGAATACGAGGTATGCATGTCACTTCGCAATGAATATTATATCTTATCATGAAACATAGAAATGAAATGCGACATCTTGGTTTAAGAAGCAATAGTACTCTATTGCTTCGATACGTAGACATCTGGAAACGCTATTTCCTAGGAAAGAAGTGTGGCATTTACATTCATTTGAAGTGTATGCGTGGTATAAGTGACACTTCGCAATGAATATTATATCTTATCATGTAACATAGAAATAAGATTCGATATCGCGTTTCAAGAACTATTAGAATTCTATTGCTACGATTCGTAGACATCTGCAAACGCTATTTCCTAGGCCGGTAGTGTCGCATTTACATTCATTTGAAGTATATGCAAGGTATAAGTGACTCTCCGCAATGAAAATTACATCTCATCATGACTCATAGAAATGAGATGCGGTATCCCGTTTTAAGAAGCATTAGAACTCTATTGCTACGATACATAGACATCTGTAATCGCTATTTCCTAGCAAGGAAGTGTCGCATTTACATTCTTTTGAAGTGAATACGAGGTATACATGACACTTAGCAATGAATATTATATCTTATCATGAAACATAGAAATGAGATGCGACGTCTCGTTTCAAGAAGTATTATAACTCTATTGCTTCGATACGTAGACATCTGCAGACGCTATTTCCTAGCAAGGAAGTGTCGCATTTACATTCTTTTGTAGTGTAGACGAGATATACATATCACTGCACAATGAATATTATATCTTATCATGCAACATAGAAATGAGATGCGATATCGCGTTTTAAGAAGAATTAGAACTCTATTGCTACGATACATAGACATCTGCAAACGCTATTTCCTAACAAGGAAGTGACGCTTTATCATTCTTTTGAAGTGAATACGAGGTATACATAACACTGTACAATGAATATTATATCTTATCATGAAACATAGAAATGAGATGCGATATCGCGATTTAAGCAGCATTAGAACTCTATTGCTTCGATACCTAGACATCTCCAAACGCTATTTCCTAACAGGGAAGTGCCGCATTTACATTCGCTTGAAGTGTAGACGAGATAAACATGACACTGCACAATGAATATTATATGTTATCATGAAATATAGAAATGAGATGCGATATCGCGACTTAAGGGACAATAGAACTCTACTTCTTCGATACGTAGACATGTGCAAACGCTACTTCCTAGCAAGGAAGTGTCGCATTTACATTCACTTGAAGTGTATGCGAGGCATAAGTGGCACTTCGCAATGAATATTACATCCTAACATGAAACATAGAAATGTGATGCGATATCGCGTTTTAAGATGCACTTGAACTCTATTGCTTCGATACGTAGATATCTGCAAACGCTATTTCCTAGCAAGGAAGTGTCGCATATTACATTCATTTGACGTGTATGCGAGGAATACATAACAATTCGCAATGAATATTATATCTTATCATGAAAGATAGAAATGAGATACGATATAGCGATTTAAAAAGCATTAGAACTCTATTGCTTCGATACGTAGACATCTGCAAACGCTACTTCCTAGCAAGGAAGTGTCGCATTTACATTCTTTTGAAGTGAATACGAGGTATACATAACACTCCACGATGAATATTATACCTTATCACGAAACATAGAAATCAGATGCGATATCGCGATGTAAGAAGCATTAGAACACTATTGCATCTATACGCAGATATCTGGAAACGCAATTTCCTAGCAAGGTAGTGTCGCATTTACACTCATTTGAAGTGTATGCGAGGAATACGTGACACTTCGCATTGAATATTATATCTTATCAGCAAACATAGAAATGAGATGCCATATCCCGTTTTAAGAAGCATTAGAACCCTATTGCTTCGATACGTAGACATCTGCAAACGCTATTTCCAAGCCATGAAGTGTCGCATTTGCATTCATTTGAAGTGTATGCGAGGTATAAGTGACACTTCGCAATTAATATTATATCTTATCATGAAACATAGAAATGAGGTGCGATATCGCGTTTTAAGTATTATTAAAACTATATTGCTGCGATACGTAGACACCTGCAGTGCTATTTCCTAGGAATGAAGTTTCGCATTAACATTCATTTGATGTGTTGAACAGGAATACATAAAACTTCGCATTGAATATTATATCTTATCATGAAACATAGAAATCAGATGCGATATCGCGTTTCGAGAAGCATTAGAACACTGTTTCTGCTATACGTAGACATCTGCAAACGCTATTTCCTAGCAAGGAAGTGTCGCATTTACATTCATTTGAAGGGAATACGAGGTATACATAACACTCCACAATGAATATTATATCTTATCATGAGACATAGGAATGAGATGCGATATCGTGTTTTAAGATGCATTTGAACTCTATTGGATCGATACGCAGACATCTGCAAACGCTACTTCCTAGCAAGGAAGTGTCACATTTACAATCTTTTGAAAGGAATACGAGGTACACATGACACTCAGCAAAGAATATTATATCTTATCGTAAAAGATAGAAATGAGATGCGATATCTCGTTTTAAGAAGCATTATAACACTGTTGCTTCGATACGTAAACATCTGCCATCGCTATATCCTAGCAAGGAAGTGTCGCAGTTACATTCATTTGAAGTGCATGCGATGTATACCTAACACTGCACAATGAATATTATATCTTATCATAAAACATCGAAATAAGATGCGATATCTCGATTAAAGAAGCATTAGAACTCTATTGCTTCGATGCGTAGACATCTGAAAACGCTACTTCCTAGCAAGCATGTGTCGCATTTACATTCTTCTGAAGGGAGTACGAGGTATACATGACACTTCGCAATGAATATTATATCTTATCATGAAACATAGAAATGGGATGCGATATCGCGTATTGAGAAGCACTAGAACTCTATTGCTTCGATACGGAGACATCTGCAAACGCTATTTCCTAGCAAGGAAGTGTCGCATTTACATTCTTCTGAAGTGAATACGAGGTATACATATCACACCACAATGAATATTAAATCTTATCATGAAACATAGAACTGTGATGCGTTATCTCTTTTTAAGAAGCATTAGAACTCTGTTGCTTCGATATTTAGACATCCGCAAACGCTATTTCCTAGGAGGGAAGTGTCGCATTTACACTCTTTTGTAGTGAATACGAGGTGTACATGACACTTCGCAATGAATATTATATTTTATCATTAAGCAGAGAAATGAGATGCCTTATCCCGATTTAAGAAGCATTAGAACTCTATTGTTTCGATACGTAGACATCTGGAAACGCTATTTCCTAGGAAGGAAGTGTCGCATTTACATTCATTTGAAGTGTATGCGAGGTATACAAGACATTTCGCAATGAATATAACATCTTACCATGAAACATAGAAATGAGATGCAATATCCCGCTTTGAGAAGCATTAGAACTCCAATGCTACGATACGTAGAGATCTGCGAACGCTATTTCCCAGCAAGGAAGTGTCGCATTTACATTCTTTTGAAGTGAATACGAGGTATGCATGTCACTTCGCAATGAATATTATATCTTATCATGAAACATAGAAATGAAATGCGACATCTTGGTTTAAGAAGCAATAGTACTCTATTGCTTCGATACGTAGACATCTGGAAACGCTATTTCCTAGGAAAGAAGTGTGGCATTTACATTCATTTGAAGTGTATGCGTGGTATAAGTGACACTTCGCAATGAATATTATATCTTATCATGTAACATAGAAATAAGATTCGATATCGCGTTTCAAGAACTATTAGAATTCTATTGCTACGATTCGTAGACATCTGCAAACGCTATTTCCTAGGCCGGTAGTGTCGCATTTACATTCATTTGAAGTATATGCAAGGTATAAGTGACTCTCCGCAATGAAAATTACATCTCATCATGACTCATAGAAATGAGATGCGGTATCCCGTTTTAAGAAGCATTAGAACTCTATTGCTACGATACATAGACATCTGTAATCGCTATTTCCTAGCAAGGAAGTGTCGCATTTACATTCTTTTGAAGTGAATACGAGGTATACATGACACTTAGCAATGAATATTATATCTTATCATGAAACATAGAAATGAGATGCGACGTCTCGTATCAAGAAGTATTATAACTCTATTGCTTCGATACGTAGACATCTGCAGACGCTATTTCCTAGCAAGGAAGTGTCGCATTTACATTCTTTTGTAGTGTAGACGAGATATACATATCACTGCACAATGAATATTATATCTTATCATGCAACATAGAAATGAGATGCGATATCGCGTTTTAAGAAGAATTAGAACTCTATTGCTACGATACATAGACATCTGCAAACGCTATTTCCTAGCAAGGAAGTGACGCTTTATCATTCTTTTGAAGTGAATACGAGGTATACATAACACTGTACAATGAATATTATATCTTATCATGAAACATAGAAATGAGATGCGATATCGCGATTTAAGCAGCATTAGAACTCTATTGCTTCGATACCTAGACATCTCCAAACGCTATTTCCTAACAGGGAAGTGCCGCATTTACATTCGCTTGAAGTGTAGACGAGATAAACATGACACTGCACAATGAATATTATATGTTATCATGAAATGTAGAAATGAGATGCGATATCGCGACTTAAGGGACAATAGAACTCTACTTCCTCGATACGTAGACATGTGCAAACGCTACTTCCTAGCAAGGAAGTGTCGCATTTACATTCACTTGAAGTGTATGCGAGGCATAAGTGGCACTTCGCAATGAATATTACATCCTAACATGAAACATAGAAATGTGATGCGATATCGCGTTTTAAGATGCACTTGAACTCTATTGCTTCGATACGTAGATATCTGCAAACGCTATTTCCTAGCAAGGAAGTGTCGCATATTACATTCATTTGACGTGTATGCGAGGAATACATAACAATTCGCAATGAATATTATATCTTATCATGAAAGATAGAAATGAGATACGATATAGCGATTTAAAAAGCATTAGAACTCTATTGCTTCGATACGTAGACATCTGCAAACGCTACTTCCTAGCAAGGAAGTGTCGCATTTACATTCTTTTGAAGTGAATACGAGGTATACATAACACTCCACGATGAATATTATACCTTATCACGAAACATAGAAATCAGATGCGATATCGCGATGTAAGAAGCATTAGAACTCTATTGCATCTATACGCAGATATCTGGAAACGCAATTTCCTAGCAAGGTAGTGTCGCATTTACATTCATTTGAAGTGTATGCGAGGAATACGTGACACTTCGCATTGAATATTATATCTTATCAGCAAACATAGAAATGAGATGCCATATCCCGTTTTAAGAAGCATTAGAACCCTATTGCTTCGATACGTAGACATCTGCATACGCTATTTCCAAGCCATGAAGTGTCGCATTTGCATTCATTTGAAGTGTATGCGAGGTATAAGTGACACTTCGCAATTAATATTGTATCTTATCATGAAACATAGAAATGAGGTGCGATATCGCGTTTTAAGTACTATTAAAACTATATTGCTGCGATACGTAGACACCTGCAGTGCTATTTCCTAGGAATGAAGTTTCGCATTAACATTCATTTGATGTGTTGAACAGGAATACATAAAACTTCGCATTGAATATTATATCTTATCATGAAACATAGAAATCAGATGCGATATCGCGTTTCGAGAAGCATTAGAACACTGTTTCTGCTATACGTAGACATCTGCAAACGCTATTTCCTAGCAAGGAAGTGTCGCATTTACATTCATTTGAAGGGAATACGAGGTATACATAACACTCCACAATGAATATTATATCTTATCATGAGACATAGGAATGAGATGCGATATCGTGTTTTAAGATGCATTTGAACTCTATTGGATCGATACGCAGACATCTGCAAACGCTACTTCCTAGCAAGGAAGTGTCGCATTTACATTCTTCTGAAGTGAATACGAGGTATACATGACACTTCGCAATGAATATTATATCTTATCATGAAACATAGAAATGAGATGCGATATTGCGATTTCAGAAGAATTAGAATCCTATTGCTCGATACGTAGACATCTGCAAACGCTACTTGTTAGCAAGGAAGTGTCGCATTTACATTCTTATGAAGTGAATACGAGGTATACGTGACACTCCGCAATAAATATTATATCTTATCGCTAAACATAGAAATGAGATGCGATATCTCGTTTTAAGAAGCATTAGAACTCTTTTTCTTTGATTCGTAGCCAGCTGCCATCCCTATATCCTAGCAGGGAAGTGTCGTATTTACAATCACTTGAAGTGTATGCGAGGTATACATAACACTGCACAATGAATATTACATCTTATCGTGATACATAGAAATGTGATGCGATATGGCGATTTAAGAAGCATTAGAACTATATTGCTTCGATACGTAGACATCTGCCAACGCTATTTCCTAGCAATGAAGTGTCGCATTTCAATTCGTTTGAAGTGTATGCGAGGTATACAAGACACTTCGCAATGAATATTATGTCTTATCATGAAAAATAGAAATGAGATGCGATATCGCGTTTTGAGAAGCATTATAACACTGTTGCTTCGATACGTAGACATCTGCCATCGCTATATCCTAGCAAGGAAGTGTCGCAGTTACATTCATTTGAAGTGCATGCGATGTATACCTAACACTGCACAATGAATATTATATCTTATCATAAAACATCGAAATAAGATGCGATATCTCGATTAAAGAAGCATTAGAACTCTATTGCTTCGATGCGTAGACATCTGAAAACGCTACTTCCTAGCAAGGATGTGTCGCATTTACATTCTTCTGAAGGGAGTACGAGGTATACATGACACTTCGCAATGAATATTATATCTTATCATGAAACATAGAAATGGGATGCGATATCGCGTTTTGAGAAGCACTAGAACTCTATTGCTTCGATACGGAGACATCTGCAAACGCTATTTCCTAGCAAGGAAGTGTCGCATTTACATTCTTCTGAAGTGAATACAAGGTATACATGACACATCGCAATTAATATTATATCTTATCATGAAACATAGAAATGAGATGCGATATCCCCTTTCAAGAAGCATTAGAACTCTATTGCTTCGATACGTAGATATCTGCAAACGCTATTTCCTAGCAAGGAAGTGTCGCATTTACATTCATTTGAAGTGAATACGAGGAATACATGAAACTTCGCAATGAATGTTATATCTCATCACGAAACATAGAAATGTGATGTGATATCGCGTTTTAGGATGTAGTAGAACTCTATTGCTTCGATACGGAGACATCTGCAAACGCTATTTCCTAGCAAGGAAGTGTCGCATTTACATTCATTTGAAGTGAATACGAGGAATACATGAAACTTCGTAATGAATGTTATATCTCATCATGAAACATAGAAATGTGATGTGATATCGCGTTTTAGGAAGCATTAGGACCCTATTGCTACGATACGTAGACATCTGCAAACGCTATTTCCTAGCAAGCAATAGTCGCATTTACATTCCTTTGAATTGAATACGAGGTATACATGACACTTCGCAATGAATATTATATCTTATCATGAAACATAGAAGAGAGATGCGATATCGCGTTTCAAGAAGCATTAGAACCCTATTGCCTCGATGCGGAGATATATGCAAACGCTATTTCCTTGCATGGAAGTGTCGCATTTACATTCGTTTGGAGTGAATACGTGGTGTACATGACACTTCGCAATGAATATTATATCTTCTCGTGAAACATAAAAGTGAGATGCGATATCGCGTTTTAAGAAGCATTAGAGCTCTATTGCTACGATACGTAGACATCTGCAAACGCTATTTCCTAGTAATGAAGTGTCGAATTTACATTTTTTTGATGTGAATACGAGGTATAAATGACACTTCGCAATGAATATTATATCTTATCATGAAACATAGAAATGCGATGCGATATGGCGATTTAAGAAGCATTAGAACTCTATTGCTTCAATACGTACCATTTGGAAACGTAATTTCCTAGAAAGCAAGTGTCGCATTTACATTCATTTGAAGTGTAGACCAGGAATACATAACACTTCGCAATTAATATTATATCTTATCATGAAACATAGAAATGAGATGCGATATCACGATTTAAGAAGCATTAGAACTCTGTTGCTACGAACACGTAGACATCTGCAAACGCTAGTTCCTAGCAAGGAATTGTCGCATTTACATTCTTTTGAGGTGAATACGAAGTGTACATAACACTCCACAATGATTGTTATATCTTATTTACGAAACATAGAAGTGAGATGCGATATCGCGTTTTGAGAAGCATTAGAACTCCATTGCTTCGATACGTAGACATCTGGAAACATAATTTCCTAGGAAGGAAGTGTCGCATTTACATTCACTTGAAGTGTATGCGAGGTATAAGCGACACTTCGCATTGAATATTATATCATATCATGGAACGTAGAAATGAGATGCGACATCGCGTTTTAAGTAGCATTAGAACACTATTCTTTCGAAACGTAGACATCTGGAAACGCATTTCCTAGCAATGATGTGTGGCATTTACAATCTTTTGAAGTGTAGCCGAGCTATACATAACACTTCGCAATGAATATTATATCTCATCATGAAACATAGAAATGAGATGCGATATCGCGTTTTATGATACATTAGAACTCTATTGCCTCGGTACGTAGACATCTGGAAAGGCATTTCCATGCAAGGTATTGCGGCATTTACGTTCTTTGAAAGTGTAGACGAGGTATACATAACACTTCGCAATGAAAGTTATATCTTATCATGAAACATCGAAATGAGGTGCGATATCGCGTTTTTAGAAGCATTAGAACTCCATTGCTTCGATACGTAGTTATCTGGAAACGCTATATCCTAGCAAATAAGTATGGCATATACATTGTTTTGAAGTGTAGAAGAGGTATACATAACACGTCGCAATGAATATTATATCACATCATGAAACGTAGAAATGAGATGCGATATCGCGTTTTAAGAAGCATTAGAACTTTATTGTTTCGAAACGTAGACATCTGGAATCGCTTTTCCTATCAAGGATTTGTGGCATTTAAATTCTTTTAAAGTGTAGACGAGGTATACACAACACTTCGCATTGAATATTATATCACTTCATGAAACATAGAAATGAGATGCGATATTGCGTTTTGAGAAGCATTAGAACTCTATTGCTACGATACGTAGACATCTGCAAACGCTAGTTCCTAGCAAGGAATTGTCGCATTTAGATTCCTTTGAAGTGAATGCGAGGTATACATAACATTGCACAATGAATATTATATATTATCATGAAACATAGTAATGAGGTGCGATATCGCGATATAAGATGCATTGGAGCTTTATTGCTTCGATACGTAGACATCTGCAAACGCTATTTCCTAGCAAGGAAGTGTCGCATTTAAATTCATTAGAAGTTAATACGAGGAATACATGAAACTTCGCAATGAATATTATATCTTATCATGAAACATAGAAATGAGATGCGATACCGCGTTTTGAGATGTAATAGAAGTCTAATGCTACGATACGCAGAAATCTGCAAACGCTATTTCCTAGCAAGGAAGTGTCGCATTTACATTCGTTTGAGGTGAATACGAGGTATACATAACACTCCACTATGAATATTATATCTTATCGTGGAACATAGATATGAGATGCGATGACGCGATATAAGAAGCATTAGAACTCTATTGCTACGATACGTAGATATTTGCAAACGCTATTTCCTAGCAAGGAATTGTCGCATTTACATTCTTTTGAAGTGAATGCGAGGTATACATAACATTGCACAATAATATTATATCTTATCATGAACCATAGAAATGAGATGCGATATCGCGTTTTGAGAAGCATTAGAACCATAAAGCTACGATACGTAGACATCTACAAACGCTATTTCCCAGCATGGAATTGTCGAATGTACATTCATCTGAAGTGTATGCGAGGTATACATAACACTGCACAATGAATATTATATCTTATCATGAAACATAGAAATCAGATGCGATATCGCGTTTCGAGAAGCATTAGAACACTGTTTCTGCTATACGTAGACATCTGCAAACGCTATTTCCTAGCAAGGAAGTGTCGCATTTACATTCATTTGAAGGGAATACGAGGTATACATAACACTCCACAATGAATATTATATCTTATCATGAGACATAGGAATGAGATGCGATATCGTGTTTTAAGATGCATTTGAACTCTATTGGATCGATACGCAGACATCTGCAAACGCTACTTCCTAGCAAGGAAGTGTCGCATTTACATTCTTCTGAAGTGAATACGAGGTATACATGACACTTCGCAATGAATATTATATCTTATCATGAAACATAGAAATGAGATGCGATATTGCGATTTCAGAAGAATTAGAATCCTATTGCTCGATACGTAGACATCTGCAAACGCTACTTGTTAGCAAGGAAGTGTCGCATTTACATTCTTATGAAGTGAATACGAGGTATACGTGACACTCCGCAATAAATATTATATCTTATCGCTAAACATAGAAATGAGATGCGATATCTCGTTTTAAGAAGCATTAGAACTCTTTTTCTTTGATTCGTAGCCAGCTGCCATCCCTATATCCTAGCAGGGAAGTGTCGTATTTACAATCACTTGAAGTGTATGCGAGGTATACATAACACTGCACAATGAATATTACATCTTATCGTGATACATAGAAATGTGATGCGATATGGCGATTTAAGAAGCATTAGAACTATATTGCTTCGATACGTAGACATCTGCCAACGCTATTTCCTAGCAATGAAGTGTCGCATTTCAATTCGTTTGAAGTGTATGCGAGGTATACAAGACACTTCGCAATGAATATTATGTCTTATCATGAAAAATAGAAATGAGATGCGATATCGCGTTTTGAGAAGCATTATAACACTGTTGCTTCGATACGTAGACATCTGCCATCGCTATATCCTAGCAAGGAAGTGTCGCAGTTACATTCATTTGAAGTGCATGCGATGTATACCTAACACTGCACAATGAATATTATATCTTATCATAAAACATCGAAATAAGATGCGATATCTCGATTAAAGAAGCATTAGAACTCTATTGCTTCGATGCGTAGACATCTGAAAACGCTACTTCCTAGCAAGGATGTGTCGCATTTACATTCTTCTGAAGGGAGTACGAGGTATACATGACACTTCGCAATGAATATTATATCTTATCATGAAACATAGAAATGGGATGCGATATCGCGTTTTGAGAAGCACTAGAACTCTATTGCTTCGATACGGAGACATCTGCAAACGCTATTTCCTAGCAAGGAAGTGTCGCATTTACATTCTTCTGAAGTGAATACAAGGTATACATGACACATCGCAATTAATATTATATCTTATCATGAAACATAGAAATGAGATGCGATATCCCCTTTCAAGAAGCATTAGAACTCTATTGCTTCGATACGTAGATATCTGCAAACGCTATTTCCTAGCAAGGAAGTGTCGCATTTACATTCATTTGAAGTGAATACGAGGAATACATGAAACTTCGCAATGAATGTTATATCTCATCACGAAACATAGAAATGTGATGTGATATCGCGTTTTAGGATGTAGTAGAACTCTATTGCTTCGATACGGAGACATCTGCAAACGCTATTTCCTAGCAAGGAAGTGTCGCATTTACATTCATTTGAAGTGAATACGAGGAATACATGAAACTTCGTAATGAATGTTATATCTCATCATGAAACATAGAAATGTGATGTGATATCGCGTTTTAGGAAGCATTAGGACCCTATTGCTACGATACGTAGACATCTGCAAACGCTATTTCCTAGCAAGCAATAGTCGCATTTACATTCCTTTGAATTGAATACGAGGTATACATGACACTTCGCAATGAATATTATATCTTATCATGAAACATAGAAGAGAGATGCGATATCGCGTTTCAAGAAGCATTAGAACCCTATTGCCTCGATGCGGAGATATATGCAAACGCTATTTCCTTGCATGGAAGTGTCGCATTTACATTCGTTTGGAGTGAATACGTGGTGTACATGACACTTCGCAATGAATATTATATCTTCTCGTGAAACATAAAAGTGAGATGCGATATCGCGTTTTAAGAAGCATTAGAGCTCTATTGCTACGATACGTAGACATCTGCAAACGCTATTTCCTAGTAATGAAGTGTCGAATTTACATTTTTTTGATGTGAATACGAGGTATAAATGACACTTCGCAATGAATATTATATCTTATCATGAAACATAGAAATGCGATGCGATATGGCGATTTAAGAAGCATTAGAACTCTATTGCTTCAATACGTACCATTTGGAAACGTAATTTCCTAGAAAGCAAGTGTCGCATTTACATTCATTTGAAGTGTAGACCAGGAATACATAACACTTCGCAATTAATATTATATCTTATCATGAAACATAGAAATGAGATGCGATATCACGATTTAAGAAGCATTAGAACTCTGTTGCTACGAACACGTAGACATCTGCAAACGCTAGTTCCTAGCAAGGAATTGTCGCATTTACATTCTTTTGAGGTGAATACGAAGTGTACATAACACTCCACAATGATTGTTATATCTTATTTACGAAACATAGAAGTGAGATGCGATATCGCGTTTTGAGAAGCATTAGAACTCCATTGCTTCGATACGTAGACATCTGGAAACATAATTTCCTAGGAAGGAAGTGTCGCATTTACATTCACTTGAAGTGTATGCGAGGTATAAGCGACACTTCGCAATGAATATTATATCATATCATGGAACGTAGAAATGAGATGCGACATCGCGTTTTAAGTAGCATTAGAACACTATTCTTTCGAAACGTAGACATCTGGAAACGCATTTCCTAGCAATGATGTGTGGCATTTACAATCTTTTGAAGTGTAGCCGAGCTATACATAACACTTCGCAATGAATATTATATCTCATCATGAAACATAGAAATGAGATGCGATATCGCGTTTTATGATACATTAGAACTCTATTGCCTCGGTACGTAGACATCTGGAAAGGCATTTCCATGCAAGGTATTGCGGCATTTACGTTCTTTGAAAGTGTAGACGAGGTATACATAACACTTCGCAATGAAAGTTATATCTTATCATGAAACATCGAAATGAGGTGCGATATCGCGTTTTTAGAAGCATTAGAACTCCATTGCTTCGATACGTAGTTATCTGGAAACGCTATATCCTAGCAAATAAGTATGGCATATACATTGTTTTGAAGTGTAGAAGAGGTATACATAACACGTCGCAATGAATATTATATCACATCATGAAACGTAGAAATGAGATGCGATATCGCGTTTTAAGAAGCATTAGAACTTTATTGTTTCGAAACGTAGACATCTGGAATCGCTTTTCCTATCAAGGATTTGTGGCATTTAAATTCTTTTAAAGTGTAGACGAGGTATACACAACACTTCGCATTGAATATTATATCACTTCATGAAACATAGAAATGAGATGCGATATTGCGTTTTGAGAAGCATTAGAACTCTATTGCTACGATACGTAGACATCTGCAAACGCTAGTTCCTAGCAAGGAATTGTCGCATTTAGATTCCTTTGAAGTGAATGCGAGGTATACATAACATTGCACAATGAATATTATATATTATCATGAAACATAGTAATGAGGTGCGATATCGCGATATAAGATGCATTGGAGCTTTATTGCTTCGATACGTAGACATCTGCAAACGCTATTTCCTAGCAAGGAAGTGTCGCATTTAAATTCATTAGAAGTTAATACGAGGAATACATGAAACTTCGCAATGAATATTATATCTTATCATGAAACATAGAAATGAGATGCGATACCGCGTTTTGAGATGTAATAGAAGTCTAATGCTACGATACGCAGAAATCTGCAAACGCTATTTCCTAGCAAGGAAGTGTCGCATTTACATTCGTTTGAGGTGAATACGAGGTATACATAACACTCCACTATGAATATTATATCTTATCGTGGAACATAGATATGAGATGCGATGACGCGATATAAGAAGCATTAGAACTCTATTGCTACGATACGTAGATATTTGCAAACGCTATTTCCTAGCAAGGAATTGTCGCATTTACATTCTTTTGAAGTGAATGCGAGGTATACATAACATTGCACAATAATATTATATCTTATCATGAACCATAGAAATGAGATGCGATATCGCGTTTTGAGAAGCATTAGAACCATAAAGCTACGATACGTAGACATCTACAAACGCTATTTCCCAGCATGGAATTGTCGAATGTACATTCATCTGAAGTGTATGCGAGGTATACATAACACTGCACAATGAATATTATATCTTATCATGAAACGTGGAAGTGAGGTGCGATAGCGCGATTTAAGAAGCATTAGAAATCTATTGTTTCAATACGTAGACGTCTGCAAACGCTACTTGCTAGCAAGGAAGTGTCCCATTTATATTCATTTGAAGTGTAGACGAGATATACATAACACTGCACAATGAATATTATATCTTACCATGAAACGTAGAAGTGAAATGCGATATCGCGATTTAAGAAGCATTAAAACTCTACTTCTACGATACGTAGATATCCGCAGACGCTATTTCCTAGGAAGGAAGTGTCGTATTTACATTCCTTTGAAGTGAATACGAGGTATGCATGTCACTTCACAATGAATATTATATCTTATCATGAAACACAGATAGGGGATGCGATATCGCGATTTAAGAAGCATTAGAACTCTATGGCTTCGATACGTAGAAATCTGCAAACGCTATTTCCTAGCAAGGAGGTGCCGCATTTACATTCATTTGAAGTGTAGACGTGAAATACATAACACTTCGTAATGAATATTATATCTTATCATGAAACATAGAAATGAGTGGCGATATCGCGTTTTATGAAGCATTAGAACTCTATTGCTTCGATACGTAGATATCTGGTAACGTAATTTTCTAGAAAGAAGTGTCGCATTTACATTCATTTGAAGTGTGTGCCAGGTATACATGACACTTCGCAATGAATATTACATCTTATCATGAAACATGGAAATGATATGCGATATCGCGATTTAAGAAGCTTTAGTACTCTATTGCTTCGATACGTAGACATCTGCAAACGCTACTTCCTAGCAGGGAAGTGTCGCATTTACGTTCCTTTGAAGTGAATACGAGTTACACATGACACTCCGCAATGAATATTATATCTTATCATAAATCATAGAAATGAGATGCCATATGGCGTTTTAAGAAGCATTAGAACTCCATTGCTTCGATACGTAGATATCTACAGACGCTATTTCCTAGCAAGGAAGTGTCGCATTTACATTCCTTTGAAGTGAATACGAGGTATATATAACACTCCACAATGGATATTATATCTTATCTCGAAACATAGGAATGAGATGCGATATCGCGATTTAAGAAGCATTAGTACTCTATTGCTTCGATATGTAGACATCTGAAAACGTAATTTCCAAGAAAGGAAGTGTCGCATTTACATTCATTTGAAGTGTAGAAGAGGAATATATAACACTTCGTAATGGATATTATAACTTATCATGAGACATAGAAATGAGATGCGATATCGCGTTTTAAGAAGTTTTAGAACTCTATAGCTTCGATACGTAGACATCTGGAAACGTAATTTCCTAGGAAGGAAGTAACGCATTTACATTCATTTGACGTGTGGAAGAGGAATACATAACGCTTCGCAATGAATATTATATCTTATCATAAATCATAGAAATGAGATGCGATACGGCGCTTTAAGAAGCATTGGAACTCTATTGCTTCGATACGTAGACATCTGCAAACGCTACTACCTAGCAAGGAAGTATCGCGTTTACGTTCCTTTGAATTGAATACGAGTTACACATGACACTCCGCAATGAATATTATATCTGATCATGAAACATAGAAATGAGATGCGATATCGCGTTTTGGGAAGCATTAGAACTCTTTTGCTTCGACTCGTAGACATCTGCCAACGCTATTTCCTAGCAAGGAAGTGTCGCATTACATTCATTTGAAGTGAATACGAGGTGTACATGTAATTTCGCAATGACTATTATCTCTTATCATGAAACATAGAAGTGAGATGCGATATCACGTTTTAAGAAGCATTAGAACTCTATTGCTTCGATACGGAGACATCTGCAAACGCTATTTCCTGGCAAGGAAGTGTCGCATTTACATTCTTTTGAGGTGAATACGAGGTATTCATATTGCTTCCCAATGAATATTATATCTTATCATGAAACATAGAAACGAGATGCGATATCGCGTATTGGGAAGCATTAGAACTCTGTTGCTTCGACACGTAGACATCTGCCAACGCTATTTCCTAGCATGGAGGTGTAGCATTACATTCTTTGAAAGTGAATACGAGGTATACATGACACTTCGCAATGAATATTATATCTTATCATGAAACATAGAAATGAGATGCGATATCGCGTTTTAAGAAGCATTAGAACACTCTTTCTGCGATACGTAGACATCTGCAAACGCTACTTCCTAGCAATGAAGTATCGCAATTATATTGAAGTGTATGCGAGATAAAAGTGGCACTTCGCAATGATTATTTTACCTTACCATGAAACATAGAAATGAGATGCGATATTGCGTTTTACGAAACATTAGAACTCAATTGCTACGATACGTAGGCTTCTGAAAACGTTATGTCCTAGCCAGGAAGTGTCGCATTTACATTCTTTTGAAGTGAATACGAGGTATGCATGACACTTCGCAATGAATATTATATCTTGTCATGAAACATACTAGTGAGATGCGATGTCGCATTTTTTGAAACATTAGAACTCTTTTGCTTCGATACGTAGACATCTGCAAACGCTATTTAATAGCAAGGAAGTGACGCATTTATATTCTTTTGAAGTGAATACGGGGTATACATAACACTCCACAATGAATATTATACCTTATCACGAAACATAGAAATGAGATGCGATATCTCGTTTTAAGAAGCATTACAACACGCTTGCTACGATATGTAGACACCATCAAACGCTATTTCCTAGCAAGGAAGTGTCGCATTAACATTCATTTGAAGTGAATACGAGGAATACGTGAAACTTAGCAATGAATATTATATCTTATCATGAAACATAGAAATGAGATGCGATATCCCGTTTCAAGAAACATTGGAACTCGATTGCTTCAATATGTAGACATCTGCAATCGCTATTTCCTAGCAAGGAAGTGCCGCATTTACACTCTATTGAAGTGAATACGAGGAATACATGAAATTTCGCAATGAATATTATATCTTATCATGAAACATAGAAATGTGGTGTGATAGCGCGTTTTAAGAAGCATTAGAACTCTATAGCTACGATATGTAGATATCTGGAAACGCTATTTCCTGTCAGTGAAGTGTCGCATTTACATTCTTTTGAAGTGAGTACGAGGAATACATGAAACTTCGCAATGAATATTATATCTTAACATGAAATATAGAAATGTGATGTGATTGCGCGTTTTAAGAAGCATTAGAACTCTATTGCTACGATACGTAGACATTTGCAGACGCTGTTTCCTAGGAAGGAAGTGTCGCATTTACATTCTTCTGAAGTGTGTGCGAGGTATAAGTGATACTTCGCAATGAATACTATATCTTATCATGAAACATAGAAACGAGATGATATATCCCGTTTCAAGAAGCATTAGAACTCTATTGCTTCGATACGTAGACATCTGCAAACGCTATTTCCTAGCAAGGAAGTGTCGCATTTACATTCATTTGAAGTGAAGACGAGGAATACATGACACTTCGCAATGCATATTATATCTTATCATGAAACATAGAAATGTGATGCGATATCGCGTTTCGAGAAGCATTAGAACTCTATTGCTACGATACGTAGACATCTGCAAACGCTACTTCCTAGCAAGAAAGTGTCGCATTTACATTCATTTGAAGTGAATGCGAGGTATACATAGCATTGCAAAATGAATATTATATATTATCATGAAACATAGAAATGAGATGCGAAATCGCGGTATAAGATGCATTAGAACTTTATTGCTTCGATACGTAGACATCTGCAATCGCAATATCCTAGCAAGGAAGTGTCGCATTTACATTCATTTAAAGTGTATGCGAGGTATACATAACACTTCGCAATGAATATTATATGTTGTCATGAAACATAGAAATGAGATGCGATATCTCGTTTTCAGAAGCATTATAACATGCTTACTACGATACGTAGACATCTGCAAACGCTATTTCCTAGGAAGGAAGTGCCGCATTTACATTCATTTGATGTGAATACGAGGAATACGTGAAACTTCGCAATGAATATTATATCTTATCATGAAACGTAGAAATGAGATGCGATATCGCGTTTTGAGATGCAATAGAAATCTAATGCTACGATACGCAGAAATCTGCAAACGCTATTTCCTAGCAAGGAAGTGTCGCATTTACATTCTTTTGAAGTGAATACGAGGTATACATAACATTGCACAATGAATATTATATATTATCATGAAACATAGAAATGAGATGCGATATCGCCATTTAAGAAGCATTAGAACTCTATTCCTTCAATACGTAGACGTTTGCAAACGCTATCTCCTAGCAAGGAAGTGTCGCATTTACATTCATTTGAAGTGACTACGAGATATACATAACACTGCACAATGAATATTATTTCTTATCATGAGACGTAGAAGTGAGATGCGATATCGCGATTTAAGAAGAACTAGAACACTATTGCTTCGATACATAGACATCTGCCATCGCTGTGTCCCACTAAGGAAGTGTCGCATTTACATTCATTTGAATTGTAAGCGAGGTATACATGACACGTCGCAATGAATATTATATCTTATCATGAAACATAGAAATGAGATGCGATATCGCGGTTTAGGAATCATTAGAATTTTAATGCTTCGATACGTAGACATCTGGAAACGTAATGTCCTAGAAAGGAAGTGTCTTACTTACATTCATTTGAAGTGTAGACGAGGTATACATAACACTCCACAATGAATATTATATCTTATCATGAAACATAGGATTGAGGATCGATTCGCGTTTTAAGAAGCATTAGAAATCTATTGCTACCATACGTAGACATCTGCAGACGCTATTTCCTACCAAGGAAGTGTCGCATTTACATTCTTTTGAAGTGAATACGAGGTTAACATGACACTTCGCAATGAATATTATATCATCATGAAACATAGAGGTGAGGTGCGATATTGCGTTTCAAGAAGCATTAGAACTCTATTGCTATGATAAGTAGACACCTGCGAACGCTATTTCCTAGCAAGGAAATGTCGCATTTACATTCATTTGAATTGTAGACGAGATATACATAACAATGCACAATGAATATTATATCTTATCATGAATCGTAGAATTGACATGTGATATCGCGATTGAAGAAGGATTAGAACTCTATTGCTTCGATACGTAGACATCTGCAGACGCTATTTCCATGAAAGGAAGTGTCGCATTTACATTCATTTGTTGTGTAGGCGAGATATACATAACACTTCGCAGTGAATATTATTTCTTATCATGAAACGTAGAAATGGGGTGCAATATCGCGATTTAAGAGGCATAAGAACTCTATTGCATCGATACGTAGACATCTGAAAGCACTATTTCCTTGGAGGGAAGAGTCGCATTTACATTCCTTTAACGGAATACGAGGTATACATGACACTTCGCTATGAATATTATATCTCATCATGAAACATAGAAATGAGATGCGAAGTCTCGTTTTAATAAGCATTAGTACCCTATTGTTTCTATACGTAGACATCTGGAAACGCTATTTTCTAGCAAGGAAGTGTCGCATTTACATTCTTTTGAAGAGAATACGAGGTTTACATGATACTTCGCAATGAATATTATATCGTCATGAAACATAGAAGTGAGGTGCGGTATTGCGTTTTAAGATGCATTAGAACTCTATTGCTACGATAAGTAGACATCTTCAAACGCTATTTCCTAGGAAGGAAGTGTTGCATTTACATTCTTTTGAAGTGAATACGAAGTATACATAATACTGCACGATGAATATTATATCTTATCGTGAAACATAGAAATGAGATGCGATTTCGCGTTTTAAGAAGCATTAGAACTCTATTGCCTCGGTACGTAGACAGATCTGGAAAGGCATTTCCATGCAAGGTAGTGCGGCATTTACGTTCTTTGAAAGTGTAGGAGAGGTATACATAACACTTCGCAATGAATATTATATCATATCATGAAACGTAGAAATGAGATGAGATATCGCGTTTTAAGAAGCATTAGAACTTTATTGTTTCGAAACGTAGACATCTGGAAACGCTATTCCCTAACGAGAAATAGTGGCATTTACATTCATTTGAGTGTAGACGATGTATACAACACTTCGCGATGAATATTATATTTTATCATGAAAGATAGAAATGAGATGCGATATCGCGTTTTAAGAAGCTTTAGAGCTCTATTGCTTCGATACGTAGACAACTGCAAACGCTACTTCCTAGCAAGGAAGTCTCGCACTCTCATTCATTTGAAGTGTATACGAGGTATGCGTAACACTTCGCAATGAGAATTATATTTTATCATGAAACATAGGAATGAGATGCGATATCGCGTTTCAAGAAGCATTAGAACTCTATTGCTTCGATACGTAGACATCTGGAAACGTAATTTTCTAGGAAGGAGGAGTCGGATTTACATTCATTTGAAGTGTGCGCGAGGTATACATAACACTCCACAATGAATATTATATCTTATTATGAAACATGGAAATGAGATCCGATATCGCGATTTAGGAAGCATCAGTACTCTATTGCTTCGACACGTAGACATCTGGAAACGCTACTTCCTAGCAAGAATGTTTCGCACTTACATTCATTTGAAGTGTAGACGAGGAATACATAACACTTCGCAATGAATATTATCTCTTATCATGAGACATAGGAATGTGATGCAATATCGCGCTTTAAGATGCATTAGAGCTCTACTGCTTCGATACGTAGACATCTGGAAAAGCTACTTCCTAGCAAGATAATGTCGCATTTACATTCTTTTGAAGTGAATACGTGGTATACATGACAATCCGCAATGAATATTATATCTTATCAAAATACATACAAATGTGATGCGATATGGCGATTAAGGAAGCATTAGAACTCTATTGTTTCGATACTTAGACAAATGCAAACGGCACTTCCTAGCAAGGAAGTGTCGTATTTATATCCATTTGAAGTGTACGCGAGGTATACATGACACTTCGCAATGAATATTATAACTTATAATGAAACATAGAAATGAGATGCTATATAGCGTTTTAAGAAGCATTAGGACTCTATTGCTACGATACACAGACATCTGCAAGCGCTATTTCGTAGCAAGGAAGTGTCGCATTTATATTCTTTTGAAGTGAGTACGAAGTATACGTGACACTCCGCAATGAATATTATATCTTATCCTAAAACATAGAAATGAGATGCGATATCTCGTTTTAAGGAGCACTAGAACACTGTTGCTTCGATACGCAGACATCTGTAAACGCTACTTCCTAGCAGGGAAGTGTCGCATTTGCATTCTTTCGATGGGAAAACGTGGTATACATGATTCTCCGCAATGAATATTATATCTTATCATTAGACATAGAAATGAGATGCGATGTGGCGATTTAAGAAGCATTAGAGCTCTATTGCTTCGATACGTAAGCATCTGCAAACGCTATTTCCTAGCAAGGAAGTGTCGCATTTACATTAGTTTGAAGTAAGTGCGAGGTATACATGACACTTGGCAATGAATTTTATATCTTATCATGAAACATAGAAATGAGATGCGGTATCCCGATTTAAGAAGCATTAGAACACTACTGCTTCGATGCGTAGACATATGGAAACGCTATTTCCTGGAAAGGAAGTGTCGCAAATACGTTCATTTGAAGTGTAGAATACGAGGTATACATAACACTCCACAATGAATATTATATCTTATAATGAAGCATAGAAATGTGATGCGATATCGCGATTTAAGAAGCATTAGAAATCTATTGCTACGATACGTAGACATCTGCAAACGCTATTTCCTAGCATGGAAGTGGCGCATTTACATTCATTTGAAGTGTATGCGAGGTATGCATGACACTTCGCAATGAATATTATATCTTATCGTGAAACATAGAAATGAGATACGATATCGCGTTTTAAGAAGCATTAGATCTTTATTGCTACGATACGTAGACATCTGCATACGGTATTCATGACAATTCGCAAAGATTATTATATCTTATCATGAAACATTGAAATGATTTGCGGTATTCCGTTTTAAGAAGCATTAGAACACTACTGCTACGATACGTAGACGTCTGGAAACGCTATTTCCTAGCAAGGATGTGTAGCATTTACATTCTATTGAAGTGAATACGAGGTATACCTATCACTCCACAATGAATATTGTATCTTATCATGAAACATAGAAACGAGATGCGCTATGGCGTTTTAAAAAGCATTTGAAATCTATTGCTACGATACGTAGATAACTGCAAACGCTATTTCCTAGCAGGGAAGTGTCGCATTTACATTACCTTGAATTGAATACGAGGTATACATAACACACCACACTGAATATTATATCTTATCATGAAACATAGAAATGAGATGCGATACCGCGATATAAAAAGCATTAGACCTCTCTTGCTACGATACGTAGACATCTGCAAACGATATTTCCTAGCGAGGAAGTGTCGCAGTTACGTTCTGTTGAAGTGTGGATGAGGAATATATAACACTTCGCAATGAATATTATATCTTTTCATGAAACGTTGAAATGAGATGCGATACATCGATTTAAGAAGCACTAGAAGTCTATTCCTTCGATACGGAGACATCTGCAAACGCTATTTCCTAGCAAGGGAGTGTAGCATTTACATACCTTTGAAGTGAATACGGGGTATACATAACACTCAACAGTGAATATTATACCTTATCATGAATCATAGAAATGAGATGCGATATCGCGTTTTAGAAAGCGTTAGAACTCTATTGCTACGATACGTAGACATCTGCAAACGCTATTTCCTAGCAAGGAAGTGTCGCATTTACATTTCTCTGAAGTGAATACGGGGTATACATAACACTCCACAGTGAATATTATAACTTATCACGAATCATAGAAATGAGATGCGATATCCCGTTTTAGGAAGCGTTAGAACTCTATTGCTACGATACGTAGACATCTGCAAACGCTATTTCCTAGCAAAGAAGTGTTGCATTTACATTCTTTTGAAGTGAATACGAGGTATACATAATACTCTACAATGAATATTATATCTTGTCATGAAACATAGAAGTGAGATGCGATATCGCGATTTAAAGGGCATTAGAAAACTATTGGACCGATACGTAGACATCTGCAAACGCTGTTTAGTAGCAAGGAAGTGTCGCAATTACAGTCTTTTGAAGTGAATACGACGTAAACATGACACCTCGCAATGAATATTATATATTATCATGAAACAAAGAAATGCGATGCGATATCCCATTTCGAGAAGCATTAGAACTCGAATGCTACGATACGCAGACATGTGCAATCGCTATTTCCTAGCAAGGAACTGTCGCATTTACATTCATTTGAAGTCTATGCGAGGTATAAGTGACACTTCGCAATGATTATTTTATCTTACAATGAAACATAGAAATGAAATACGATATTGCGTTTTACGAAACATTAGAACACTACTGCTACGATACGTAGGATTCTGTAAGCGCTATTTCCTAGCCAGGTTGGTGTCGCATTTACATTCTTTTGATGTGAAGACGAGGTATACATGACACTTCGCAATGAATATTATACCTTATCATGAAACAAAGAAATGAGATGCGATATCGCGATTTAAAGGACATTAAAACTCTATTGCTTCGATACGTGGATATCTGCAAACACTAATTCCTAGCAAGGAAGTGTCGCATCTACATTCTTTTGAGGTAAATACGAGGTATACATGACACTTCGCAATGAATATTATATCTTGTCATGAGACATAGAAATGAGATGCGATATGGCGTTTTAAGATGCATTAGAACTCTATTGCTTCGATACGTAGACATCTGCAAACGCTATTTCCTAGCAAGCAAATGTCGCATTTACATTCATTTGAAGTGAATACGAGGTATACATGACACTTCGCAATGAATACTATATCTCATCATGAAACATAGAACTGAGATGCGAAGTCTCGTTTTAAGAAGCATTAGAACCCTATTGTTTCTATACGTAGATATCTGGAAACGCTATTTCCTAGCAAGGAACTGTTGCATTTACATTCTTTTGAAGTGAATACAAGTTATACATGACACTTCGCAACAAATATTATATCTCATCATGACACATAGAAATGAGATGCGATATCGCGTTTTAGGATGCGTTAGAACCCTATTGCTACGATAAGTAGACATCTGCAAACTCTATTTCCTAGCAAGGAAGTGTCGCATTTACATTATTTTGAAGCGAATACGAGGTATACATAACTCTGCACAATGAATATTATATCTTATCATGAAACATAGGAATGAGATGCGATATCGCGATTTAAGAAGCATCAGAACACTACATCTGCGATACGTAGACATCTGCAAACGCTATTTCCTAGCAAGGAAGTATCGCATTTACATTGGTCTGAAGTGTATGCGAGGTATACATGACACTCCACAATGAATATTATATATTATCATGAAACATAGAAATGTGATGCGATATCGCCTTTTAAGAAGCATTAGAACGCTATTGCTTCGATACGTAAACATCTGTCAACGCTATTTCCCAGCAAAGAAGTGCCGCATTTGCATTCACTTGAAGCGTATGCGAGGTATACATGACACTACACATTGAATATTATATCTTATCATGTAACATGGAAATGAGATGCAAGCATTCCGTTTTAAGAAGCATTAGAAATTTATTGTTTCGATACGTAGAAATCTGCCAACGCTATTTCCTAGCAAGGAATTGTCGCATTTACATTCTTTTGAAGTGAATACGAGGTATACATGACTCTTGGCATTGAATATTATATCATATCGTGAAACATTGAAATGAGATGCGATATCCCGTCTTAAGAAGCATTAGAAACCTATTGCTACGATACGTAGACATCTGCAAACGCTATTTCCTAGCAAGGAAGTATCGCATTTACATTCTTTTGAGGTGAATACTGAGCATACATGACGCTCCGCAGTGAATATTATATCTTATCATAAAATATTGAAATGAGATGCGATATCGCGTTCTAAGAAGGATTAGAACTCTATTGCTACAATACGTAGATATCAGCAGACGCTATTTCCTCGCAAGGAAGTGTCGTATTTACATTCTTTTGAAGTGAATACGAGGTGTACATAACACCGCACAATGAATATTATATCTTATAATGATACATAGAAATGACATACGATATCGCGATTTAAGAAGCATTAGAACTCTATTGCTACGATACGTAGATATTTGAAAACGCTATTACCTAGCAAGCAAGTCTCGCATTTACATTCTTTTGAAGTGAATACGAGGTGTATATGACACTTCGCAATGAATATTATATCTTATCACGAAACATCGGAATGGGATGCGATATCGCGTTTTGAGGAGCATTAGAACCCTATTGCTACGATACGTAGACATCTGCAAACGCTATTTCCTAGCAAGGAAGTTTCGCATTTACATTCTTTTGATGTCAATGCGAGGTATGCATGACACTTCGCAAAGCATATTAAATCTTATCACGAAACATAGAATTGATATGCAATATCGCGTTTAGAGAAGCATTAGATCTCCATTGCTACCATACGTAGACATCTGCAAATGCTGTTTAATAGCAGGGAAGTGTCCCATTTACATTCTTTTGAAGTGAATAGGAGGTATACATGACAATTTGCAGTGAATATTATATCTTATCATGAAACATAGAAATGAGGTGCGATATCGCGGTCTAAGTAGCATTAGAACTCTATAGCTTCAATACGTAGACATCTGCAAACGCCAATAACTAGCAAGGAAGTGTCGCATTTACATTCATTTGAAGTGAATTCGAGGTATACATGACACTTCGCAACGAATATTATATCTCATCATGAAACATAGGAATGAGATGCTATATCGCATTTTAAGAAGCGTTAGAACTCTATTGCTACGATACTTTGACATCTGCAAACTCTATTTCCTATCAAGGAAGTGTCGCATTTACATTCCTTTGAAGCGAATAGGGGGTATACATGACACATCGCAATGAATATTATATCATCATGAAACATAGAAGGGAGTTGCGGTATTGCGTTTTAAGATGCATTAGAACTCTATTGCTACGATAAGTAGATATCTGCAAACGCTATTTCCTTGCAAGGACGTGTCGCATTTACATTATTTTGAAGTGAATACGATGTATACATGACACTTCGCAATGAATATTATATATTATCATGAAACAAAGAAATGAGATGCGATATCGCGATTTAAGGAGCATTAAAAGTCTATTGCTTCGATACGTGGACATCTGCAAACACTAATTCCTAGCAAGGAAGTGTCGCATTTACATTCCTTTAACGGAATAAGAGGTATACATGACACTTCGCAATGAATATTATATCTCATCATGACACATAGAAATGAGATGCGATATCGCGCTTTAAGAAGCATTAGAACTCTATTGCTACGACAAGTAGACATCTGCAAACGCTATTTCCTAGCAAGGAAGTGTCGCATTTACATTCATTTGAAGTGCAGACGAGGGATACATAACACTTCGCAATGAATTTTATATCTTATCATGAAACATAGAAATGCGGTACAATATCGCGATTTAAGAAGCATTAGAACCCTATTGGTTCGATACGTAGACAACAGCAAACGCTACTTCCTAGCAAGGAAGTCTCGCACTTTCATTCATTTGAAGTTTATACGAGGTATGCGTAACACTTCGCAATGAGTATTATATCTTATCAAGAGACGTAGAAATTAGGTGCAATACCGCGTTATAAGAAGCATTAGACCTCAATTGCTACGGTACGTAGACATCTGCAAACGCTATTTCCTAGGAAGGAAGTGTCGCATTTACATTCATATGAAGTGTATGCGAGGTATACATAACACTGCACAATGAATATTATATCTTATCATGAAACATAGAAATGAGATGCGATATCGCGATATATGAAGCATTAGAACACTATTGCTTCGATACGTAGACATCTGCAAACGCTACTTCCTAGCAAGGAAGTGTCGCATTTACATTCATTTGAAGTGCAGACGAGGGATACATAACACTTCGCAATGAATTTTATATCTTATCATGAAACATAGAAATGAAATGCGATATCTCGTTTTAAGAAGCATTAGAACTCTATTGCTACGACACGTAGACATCTGCAAACGCTATTTCCCAGGAAGGAAGTGTCGTATTTTCATTCTTTTGAAGTGAATACGGGGTATATATAACACTGCACATTGAATATTATATCTTATCATGAAACATAGGAATGAGATGCGATATGACAATATAAGAAGCATTAGAAATCTATTGCTTCCATAGGCAGACATCCGCAAACGCTATTTCCTAGCAAGGAAGTGTCGCATTTACATTCATTTGAAGTGTTTGCAAGGTACACATGACACTTCGCAATGAATATTATATCTTATCATGAAACATAGAAATGAAATGCGATATCGCGTTTTGAGAAGCATTAGAACTCTATTGCTACGATACGTGGACATCTGCAAACGCTACTTCCTAGCAAGGAAGTGTCGCATTTACATTCTTTTGATTGGAATACGAGGAATGCATGACACTTGGCAATGAATATTATATCATATCATGAAGCATAGAAATGAGATGCTATATCGCGTTTTGATAAAGCATTAGATCTCTAATGCTATGATACGTAGACATCTGCAATCGCTACTTCCTAGCAAGGAAGAGTCGCATTTACATTCTCTTGAAAGGAATACGAGGTATACATGACACTTGGCAATGAATATTGTATCTTATCATGAAACATAGAAATGAGATGCGATATCGCGTTTTGGGAAGCACTAGAATTCTACTGCTTCGATACGTAGACATCTGCAAACGCTATTTCCCAGCTAGGAAATGTCGCATTTACATTCATTTGAAGTGAATACGAGGTATACATGACACTTCGCAATGAATATTATATCTTATCATGAAACATAGAAATGTGATGCGAAGTCTCGTTTTAAGAAGCATTAGAACCCTAATGTTTCTATACGTAGACATCTGGAAACGCTATTTCCTAGCAAGGAAGTGTCGCATTTACATTCTTTTGTAGTGAATGCGCGGTGTACATGACACTTCGCAATGAATATTATAACTCATCATGACACATAGAAATGAGATGCGATATCTCGATTTAAGAAGCATTAGAAGTCTATTCCTTCGATACGGAGACATCTGCAAACGCTATTTCCATGCAAGGAAGTGTCGCATCTACATTCCTTTGAGGTAAATACAAGGTATACATGACACTTCGCAATGAAAATTATATCTTATCATGAAACAAAGAAATGAGATGCGATATCGCTATTTAAGGAGCATTGAAACTCTATTGCTTCGATACGTGGACATCTGCAAACACTAATTCCGAGCAAGGAATTGTCGCATCTACATTCTTTTGAAGTGAATACGAGGTATACATGACACTTCGCAATGAATATTATATCATCACGAAACATAGAAATGAGTTGCGATATCGCGATTTAAGAAGCATTAGAACTCTATTGCTACGATAGGTAGATATCTGCAAACGCTATTTCCTAGCAAGCAATTGTCGCATTTAAATTCATTTGAAGTGAATTCGAGGTATACATGACACTTCGCAACGAATATTATATCTCATCATGACACATAGGAATGAGATGCTATATCGCATTTTAAGAAGCGTTAGAACTCTATTGCTACGATACTTTGACATCTGCAAACTCTATTTCCTATCAAGGAAGTGTCGCATTTACATTCTTTTGAAGCGAATAGGGGGTATACATGACACATCGCAATGAATATTATATCATCATGAAACATAGAAGTGAGGTGCGGTATTGCGTTTTAAGATGCATTGAAACTCTATTGCTACGATAAGTAGATATCTGCAAACGCTATTTCCTTGCAAGGACGTGTCGCATTTACATTCTTTTGAAGTGAATACGATGTCTACATGACACTTCGCAATGAATATTATATATTATCATGAAACAAAGAAATGAGATGCGATATCGCGATTTAAGGAGCATTAAAACTCTATTGCTTCGATACGTGGACATCTGCAAACACTAATTCCTAGCAAGGAAGTGTCGCATTTACATTCCTTTAACGGAATACGAGGTATACATGACACTTCGCAATGAATATTATATTTCATCATGACACACAGAAATGAGATGCGATATCGCGCTTTAAGAAGCATTAGAACTCTATTGCTACGACAAGTAGACATCTGCAAACGCTATTTCCTAGCAAGGAAGTGTCGCATTTACATTCATTTGAAGTGCAGACGAGGGATACATAACACTTCGCAATGAATTTTATATCTTATCATGAAACATAGAAATGCGGTACAATATCGCGATTTAAGAAGCATTAGAACCCTATTGGTTCGATACGTAGACAACAGCAAACGCTATTTCCTAGCAAGGAAGTATAGCATTTGCATTCTTTTGAAGTGTAGACGAGGAATACATAACACTTCGTAATGATTACTATATCCCATCATGAAACACAGAAATGAGGTGCGATATCGCGTTTTAAGAAGCATCAGAACCCTATTGGTTCGATACGTAGACAACAGCAAACGCTACTTCCTAGCAAGGAAGTCTCGCACTTTCATTCATTTGAAGTGTATACGAGGTATGCGTAACACTTCGCAATGAGTATTATATCTTATCATGAAACATTGAAATGTGATGCGATATCGCGATTTAAGAAGCATTAGAACTCAATTGCTACGGTACGTAGACATCTGCAAACGCTATTTCCTCGCAAGGAAGTGTCGCATTTACATTCTTCTGAAGTAAATACCATGTAAATATAACACTCCACAATGAATATTATATCTTATCATGAAACATAGAAATGTGATGCGATATCGCGTTTTAAGAAGCATTAGAACACTATTGCTTCGAAACGTAGGCATCTGGAAACGTAGTTTCCTAGAAAGGAAGTATCGCATTTACATTCTTTTGAAGTGAATACGAGGTATTCATACCACTTCGCAATGCATATTATATCTTATCATGAAACATAGAAATGGGGGGTGATATCGCGTTTTAGGAAGCACTAGAACTCTATTGCTACGATACGTAGATATCTGCAAACGCTATTTCCTAGCAAGCAAGTGTCGCATTTAAATTCATTTGAAGTGAATTCGAGGTATACATGACACTTCGCCATGAATAATATATCTTATCATGAAACACAGAAACGGGATGCGATATGGCGATTTAAGAAGCATTAGAACTCTATTGCTTCGATACGTAGACATCTGCCAATGCTACTTCCTAGCAATGAAGTGTCGCATTTACATTCTTTTGAAGAGAATACGAGGTTTACATGATACTTCGCAATGAATATTATATCGTCATGAATCATAGAAATGAGGTGCGATATGGCGATTCAAGAAGCATTAGATCTCTATTTCTTCGATACGTAGATATCTGCAAACGTTATTTCCTAGGAAGGAAGTGTCGCATTTACATTCTTTTGAAGTGAATACGAGGTGTCACGTCCGGCGAAACTATTTTCCGTTGCTCCGGAGGCTTTACGACACGAGCCTATTTTTCGGTAATTCGGTCCGTGGGAACGCGTTAAGACCGGGTCCGACAATTTCGGCTGACGCGACACTAGCGAAAACACTCGCGATAATAAGGGAATGACCCTACCTTTCGATGACTTCTCTCTCCATTTGTACGTAGAAACGGCGTGGAGGATCGTTCGCTGCGATCGTAGCGGATTTCGTTCTGTTGGCTGCTACGGAAATCTCGATCAGTCGCCAGCGAAGAGGAGGACGGCGGTCGGAATTCAGCGATGATGCTGAATGTGGTAGAATCTGCGTGATGCGTCGTGGTGTCTGGATCGGAAGCGTCGACTGTCGCTTCGGAAAGCGGCGTCTGGGCTGGTGCGAAGGCAGGCCGCTGGTGTACGAGGACTCTCGGAACGCCCTCCAAATATTCACGCACAAGTGATCGTATGAAATTCTTCCTACTCGCACGTCGCGTTCTTCGCAAACCGGAAGCACGATTCATTCACCAGGTTTTTCTGTACTTTCGACTAAGATCTGAAGGATAGGCGGCGGTCTCAACGTCACAAAGCCGATTTCTATACTCCTTCAATTTGTTGAAGAGCAAGCCCAGTTGTATGGAAGGACCCGTGGAAGAATTCGCAGTTAAATGTAATGTTAAAAGTAGAACTAGTATTGTAAACACTTGATAAAATTAATGGATGTGGAAATAGTAGACTTGGTAAAAGAACTTGTACTTGGATATAGTAAAAGTAAAAATAAAATATATTCTAGGTTTAAAATATACAAGAACTGGAATTATTCTAAGACTAAGACTAAGTTAAAATGGAAATAGAAATACGATGCCTGAACCCCACATTGAGGTGGCTAACGATCTAGAACTAGAGGTTTCGACTCCTCGGTAGGAGATCTCGGTCAGAGTGTGTGCTCTGGAGACGCGTCTCTGACCTCCTCGGTTCGCGGGGCGCTACGGTCGCGGAGGCTCGTGGTAGGGAGATCGCGGTCCCGCGAGTGGGAGACTCACGTCTCGAGGCGGAGAGCGCGCGGCCCAGCGAGTGAGGACTCGCGGCTCGTGGTGGGGCTAGCGGCGCATGCCGCTGGCCGGGCGCATCTTACTTAGTGTAACTTAGATCTAGGAATTCTTATATATGCGTCATGATATGGTATGTATGTACTAGCTTAGGAGTAATATATAGGTTCTAGCAGATCCTGTTCCCGGAATTGGAAAAGACCACATTCAGGTGATGGGCTGCGGCTACGTCTTCCTGCAGGACGGAATCCTCGGTGCGAGGGAGATAGGACTGCCCGTCCTTGGTGCGGGCGAGACAGGTATACTCGGTGGTGCGAGTAAGACACTGGTGCCCGGTACGAGCGAGACAGGTATACTCGGCGGTGCAAGTGAGGCAGCGGAACTCCGTGTGAGTGAGCGCGTGCAGGTAAGCGCGCGCGAACACTTCCAGTTGCTGGTTTTGCAGGCAAGTTTGGCTGGTTGCATGCGCCCAGGGCTTGATGCTGGTGCGTGCGAGGAGGTTCCTTTCTAGGAAATTACGTTCCCAGATATCTCTGTATCGAAGCTATAGAGTACTAATGCCCCTTAAAACGCCATATCGCATCTCATTTCTATGTTTCGTGATAAGATATAATATTCATTGTTGAGTGTTATCTATACCTCGCATTCACTTCAAATGAATGTAAATGCGACACTTCCTTGCTAGGAAATAGCCTCTGTAGATGTATCGTCTATGTATCGCAGAAATAGAGTTCTAAAGCTTCTTAAAACGCGATATCGCATCACATTTCTATGATTCATGATAAGATATAATATTCATTGCGAAGTGTTATGTATTCCTCGCCTACACTTGAAATGTATGTAAATGCCACACTTCCTTTCTAGGAAATAGCGTTTACAGATGTCTACGTATCGAAGCAAAAGAGTACTAATGCTTCTTAAAACGAGATGTCGCATTTCACTTCTATGTTTGGTGATAAGATATAATATTCATTGCGAAGTGTCATGTATACCTCGTATTCACTTCAAAAGAATGTAAATGCGACAATTCCATTCCAGGATAGAGCGTTGGAAGATGTCGCATCTCATTTCTATGTTTCATGATAACGTACAATGTTCATTGCGGAGTGTTATGTGTTCCTCGTCTACACTTCAAATGAATGTAAATGCGCTACATCCCTTCTAGGAAATAGCGCTTCCAGATGTGTACGTATCGAAGCAATAGAGTTCTAATGCTTCTTAAAACGCAATATCGCATCTCATTTCTATGTTTCGTGATAAGATATAATATTCATTGCGAAGTGTCATGTATACCTCGAATTCACTTCAAAACAATGTAAATGCGAATCTTCCTTGCTAGGAAATAGTGTTTGCAGATATCTCCGCATCGAGGCAATAGGGTTCTTATGCTTCTTAAAACGCGATATCGCATCTCACTTCAATGTTACATGATAAGATATAATGTTCATTGCGAAGCGTCATGTATATCTCGCAATCACTTCAAAAGAATGTAAATGCGAATTTTCCTTGCTAGGAAATAGCGTTTGCAGGTGTCTACGTATAGTAGCAATAGAGTTCTAATGCTTCTTAGATCGCGATATAGCATCTCATTTCTATGTTTCGTGATAAGATATAACGTTCATAGCGAAGTGTCATGTATACCTCGTATTCAATTCAAAAGAATGTAAATGCGACTATTGCCTGCTAGGAAATAGCATTTGCAGATGTCTACGTATCGTAGCAATAGAGTTCTAATGCTACTTAAATCGCGATATCGCATCTCATTTCTATGTTTCGTGATAAGATGTAATATTCATTGCGAAATATCACGTATACCTCGTATTCACTACCAAACGAATTTAAATGCGGCACTTCCTTGCTAGGAAATAGCGTATTCAGATGTCTACGTATCGTAGCAATAGAGTTCTAATGCTACTTAAGTCACGATATCGCATTTCATTTATATGTTTCGTGATAAGATATAATATTTATTGCGAAGTCTCATGTATACCTCGTATTCACTTCAAAAGAATGTAAGTGCGACACTTTCATGCTAGGAAATAGCGTTTGCAGAGATCTACGTATCGTAGCAATAGAGTTCTAGTGCTTCTTCAAACGCGATATCGCATCTCTCTTCTATGTTTCATGATAAGGTATAATATTCATTGCGAAGTGTCATGTATACCTCATATTCACTTCAAATAAATGTAAATGCGACACTTCCTTACTAGGAAATAGCGACTGCAGATGTCTCCGTATCGAAGCAATAGAGTTCTAATGCTTCTTAAATCGCGATATCTCATTTCATTCCTATGTTTCGTTATAAGGTATAATATTCATTGCGAAGTGTCATGTATGCCTCTTATTCACTTCAAAAGAATGTAAACGTGACACTTCCTTGCTAGGAAATAGCGTTTGCAGATATCTACATACCGTAGCAATAGAGTTCTAATGCTACTTAAATCGCGACATCGCATCTCACTTCTACGTTTCGTGATAAGATATAATATTCATTGCGAAGTCTCATGTATACCTCGTATTCACTTCAAAAGAATGTTAGTGCGACACTTTCATGCTAGGAAATAGCGTTTGCAGATGTCTCTGCACCGAGGCCATAGAGTTCTAATGCTTCTTAAAACCCGATATCGCATCTCACTTCTATGTTCCATGATAAGATATGATATTCATTGTGAAGTGTCATGTATACCTCGTATTCTCTCCAAACGAATGTAAATGCGACTATTGCTTGCTAGGAAATTGCGTTTGCAGATGTCTACGTATCGTAGCAATGGAGTTCTAATGCTTCTTAGATCGCGATATCGCATCTCATTTCTATGTTTCGTGATAAGATATAATATTCATTGCGAAGTGTCATGTACACCTCGTATTCACTTCAAAAGAATGTAAATGCGACACTTCCATGATAGGAAATAGCGTCTGCAGATCTCTACGCGTTGAGGCAATAGAGTTCTAGTGCTTCTTCAAACGCGATATCGCATCTCTCTTCTATGTTTCATGATAAGATATAATATTCATTGCGAAGTGTCATGTATACCTCGTATTCACTTCAAAAGAATGTAAATGCGACTATTGCTTGCAAGGAAATAGCGTTTGCAGATGTCTACGTATCGTAGCAATAGATTTCTAATGCTTCTCAAAACGCGATATCGCATCTCATTTCTATGCTTCATGATAAGATATAATATTCATTGCGAAGTTTCACTTGTACCTGGTATACACTTCAAATGAATGTAAATGCGACACTTCCTTTCTAGGAAATAGCGTTTGCAGATGTCGTCGTATCCTAGCAACAGCGTTCAGACACTACTTAAAACGCGATATCGCATCTCATTTCTATGTTTCGTGATAAGATATAATATTCATTGCGAAGTATCATGTATTCCTCGTATTCACTTCAGAAGAATGTAAGTGCGACACTTCCATGCTAGGAAATAGCGTTTACAGATGTCTCCACATCGAGACCATAGAGTTTTATTACTTCTTAAAACGCGATATCGCATCTCTCTTCTATGTTCCATGATAAGATATGATATTCATTGTGAAGTGTCATGTATACCTCGTATTCTCTCCAAACGAATGTAAATGCGACTATTGCTTGCTAGGAAATTGCGTTTGCAGATGTCTACGTATCGTAGCAATGGAGTTCTAATGCTTCTTAGATCGCGATATCGCATCTCATTTCTATGTTTCGTGATAAGATATAATATTCATTGCGAAGTGTCATGTACACCTCGTATTCACTTCAAAAGAATGTAAATGCGACACTTCCATGATAGGAAATAGCGTCTGCAGATCTCTACGCGTTGAGGCAATAGAGTTCTAATGCTTCTTAAAACGCGATATCGCATCTCACTTCTATGTTTCACGAGAAGATATATTGTTCATAGCGAAGTGTCATGTATACCTCGTATTCACTTCAAAAGAATGTAAATGCGACTATTGCTTGCTAGGAAATTGCGTTTGCAGATTTCTACGTATCGTAGCAATGGAGTTCTAATGCTTCTTAGATCGCGATATCGCATCTCATTTCTATGTTTCGTGATAAGATATAATATTCATTGCGAAGTGTCATGTACACCTCGTATTCACTTCAAAAGAATGTAAATGCGACACTTCCATGATAGGAAATAGCGTCTGCAGATCTCTACGCGTTGAGGCAACAGAGTTCTAATGCTTCTTAAAACGCGATATCGCATCTCACTTCTATGTTTCACGAGAAGATATATTGTTCATAGCGAAGTGTGTTGTGTACCTCGTATTCACTTCAAAAGAATGTACATGCGAAACTTCCTTGCTAGGAAATAGCGTTTGCAGATGTCTCCGCATCGAGGCCATAGAGTTCTAATGCTTTTTACAACGCGATATTGCATCTCTCTTCTATGTTTCATGATAAGATATAATATTCATTGCCAAGTGTCATGTATACATAGTATTCAATTCAAAAGAATGTAAATGCGACTATTGCCTGCTAGGAAATAGCGTTTGCAGATGTCTACGTATCGTAGCAATAGAGATCTAATGCTACTTAAATCGCGACATCGCATCTCACTTCTATGTTTGGTGATAAGTTATATTATTCATACCGAAGTGTCATGTATACCTCGTATTCACTTCAAAAGGATGTAAATCCCACTGTTCCTTGCTAGGAAATAGCGCTTGCAGATATCTCCGCATCGAGGCAATAGTGTTTTTATGCATCTTAAAACGCGATATCGCATCTCACTTCTATGTTACATGATAAGATATAATGTTCAATGCGAAGTGTCATGTATACCTCGTATTCACTTCAAAAGAATGTAAGTGCGACACTTCCATGCTAGGAAATAGCGCATGCAGATGTCTCCGCATCAAGGCCATAGAGTTGTAATGCTTCTTAAAACGCGATATCGCATCTCTCTTCTGTGTTTCATGTTAAGATATAATATTCATTGCGAAGTGTCATGTATTCCTCGTATTCACTTCAAAAGAATGTAAATGCGACTATTCCTTGCTAGGAAATAGCGTTTGCAGATACCTACGTATCGTAGCAATATAGTTCTAATGCTTCTTAGATCGCGATATCGCATCTCATTTCTACGTTTCGTGATAAGATATAATATTCATTGCGAAGTGTCATGTATTGCTCGTATTCACTTCAGAAGAATGTAAATGCGACGTTTCCATCCTAGGAAATAGCGCTTGCAGATGTCTACGTATCGTAGCAAAAGAGCCCTGATGCTTCTTTAAACGAGATGTCGCATTTCATTTCTATGTTTCGTGATAAGATATAATATTCATTGCGAAGTGTCATGTATACCTCGAATTCACTTCAAAAGAATGTAAATGCGACACTTCCATGCTAGGAAATAGCGTTTGCAGATATCTCCGCATCGAGGCAATAGATTTCTAATGCTTCCTAAAACGCGATATCGCATCTCATTTCTATGCTGCATGATAAGATATAATATTCATTGCGAAGTGTCATGTATACCTCGAATTCACTACAAACGAATGTAAATGCGACACTTCCTTGCTAGGAAATATCGTATTCAGATGTCTACGTATCGTAGCAATAGAATTCTAATGCTTCTCAAAACGCGATATCGCATCTATCTTCTATGTTTCATGATAAGATATAATATTCATTGCGAAATGTCATGTATATCTCGTATTCACTTCAAAAGAATGTAAATGCGACATTTCCATGCTAGAAAATACCGTCTGCAGATGTCTACGCGTCGAGGCAATAGAGTTCTAATGCTTCTTAAAACGCGATATCGCATCTATCTTCTATGTTTCATGATAAGATATAATATTCATTGCGAAATGTCATGTATACCTCGTATTCACTCCAAACGAATGTAAATGCGACACTTCCTTGCTAGGAAATAGCGTATTCAGATGTCTACGTATCGTAGCAATAGGGTTCTAAAGCTACTTAACCCTTTTAGCACCGAACGACGATATATCGTCTTTCGGTGGACTTGCCAGAAATACCAACGACGATATATCGTTGCGCCTCCGTTGGAGCCTTATTATACTCATCATAAGAGGTCTCTGTCTCAAAATAACTTTATAAAATGTTAACATGGTTCAACTACGATGCAATGCAAGTGAATGAATGTTTATTAGATTTAACTTTTGTTATATTTTTTACTGATTAGTGCCGAGCGCTTTGTATATGTCAGCGTGGTGATGTAGAGACGGGACACGGGATCCCTTGCATATCCGTTGTCACGGGATAGTTTCTCTAGACCGTAATCACAATCTTTACGATTTTTATAACAATTATCAGAGAACTCAAGTGGCATCCGTGCATCGACTCGGCGAATCTAAAATCTTTTTCAGCCTTTCTTGATCCTTCTAAAGTGCAGTCAGTATTGATAAACCGTCAACGTTTTCATAGAGGTACAATTAGCAGCAGGAAATTTTGTTAGTTTTATTGCCTTATCTTTTTGAAAAAAATTTACCCTGTTATGAATGTAGCGGCTAGAAGTAAGGTACAATGGAAGACCTTTCGCTACAAACGACTAGCACGGTTTATGGTATGCGCTGCAATCAAGTAATTTTTGAGGAACCGTTTTATGCTTTTCCGGATATGCGACAATTATCTTTTTCTAACGGCCTCGATGACACATGCGGAAGCCATAAACAGGGGATTTCCGAAAGGTCCACTGCCGTTGGCCAAGCTACCTTTGGTCACCCGGCGCAGGTATTAGGCCCAGCTAGCAACATGACCAAATATGGTAACAACAAAGTCACCCCCACCAGAAGCACCACAGTCCTTCTGTAAGAAGGCGGTGGCCTAAAGTAGGAAATATTCGGTGATTGGCAAAAGCAGCCAAAACTGAATATCTAATCAAAAGGCGCGAGAAATGTAACGCGCCTTCAAGGAAAATAGAAAAACAGAAAAACGACAGTCTCCGCTGAGAATTCCTCAGCAAAACACCTTGTTTAGAAAATCCTGAAGACGCATTATTAGACAATCCCTTCACGAACATGGATGACGCAGAGTTAGTCCAAATTATTGACGAGTGGGATACTGAAGAACAAAGTGACAGTGATGAGCAATTATTTGCGCCAAACTATCGGTGTGATCGTAGAATATATAGCGACAGTGAGTCTAGTAAAGAAGAATCGCAACATGACGGTAACGAGAGTGACAGTGAAGAATCTCTGACGAATTTCAGGGAAGTAAATGTGGAAAACGATAGCCAATATAGCCCGCGCCCACTATTTTTGGAAACGACTGGCCCTAAACTTATGCCGCCAAACATCACGAAACCAATAGAGTATTTCAATTTATTTTTTACACTGGAATTTCTAGACATGTTGAAAACTGAAACAAATAAGTACGCACAACAGTTTTTCGAGAATACTAGATCAGAAAATACACCCACAACACCGACCTGGAAGAAAACAACAATCAAAGAGTTGAGAACATTTATAGCCGTTTTACTTGAAATGGGAATAACACGTAGGCCAACATTTTTTAGTTACTGGTCACGAAATCATCGGTACATCCCATGGTTTGGCCAAATGTTTAGCCGGAATAAATTCCAATTAGTTTATAAATTTTTTCATACCGTGGACAATAGTACATTACCAGCACGCGATAACAATGAATACGACCCAACAGCAAAGTTCGAACCTGTCGTTGCTCATGCAAATCGAAAATTCAAATTTTATTATTCGCCACACCAGCACTTGAGCGTGGACGAATCATTAGTAGGGACAAAAAGCAGATCAGCACTCACTCAGTATTTACCAAATAAAAAGCACCACAAATGGGGCATAAAATTTTGGATGCTAGCCGATACGGTCTCTCATTATTGTTTGTCATTCTTCTGTTATCGGGGAGCCAAGGACCAACGCGACAAGAGGGAAGTACAAGAAAAAGGCCTCGCTCAAGTAGTGATAGATAGATTACTCAGTATGAGTGACTACTTTATGAAAGGTTACCATATAACTGTTGACAATTTTTTTACCAGTATTCCGTTAGCAAGATATCTGTTTGAGAAGAATACATATTTATCCGGAACATTACGCAATAACAGGAAACATATTCCATCGCAGCTCAAAACAAAATTGAAAGTGGGCGAATATAAGTACCAAAGAAATGGGGAAATACTTTTATTAGCGTACAGAGAAAAGAAGTCACAGAGAAAAAATCTATTACTACTATCAACACATGGAACAGCCGCAAATAAAACGACTGTCATTCGAAGACGGAATCAGGAAAGGGAAATTCAAAAACCAGCACTCGTCCACGACTACAACAAATATATGGGAGGCATTGATATCTCAGATATGATGATCTACTCATATTTGGATGAGAGGAGAACAGTAAAATACTGGAAGAAAGTGGTGTTTTCCATTTTTGCTCGCATGGTTTTGAATGCATATATATTATACCAATGCAACACCGAAGGAAAGGCTATGACTCGACTTGAATTTATAACAAGTATCATTCAGTCGATAACAACAGAATGGATGGCGGAAAAAAATATGACTCCAGAAACTTCATTGGGTCACACATCGAGGGATTCTACTGCACCAGGTATCCGAAAACCTCCTGGAAGGAGGGAAAAGGTTTGCGTAGTTTGCAGTAGGGTGGATGGTGGGCCTGTGCGAAGATCGCGCACTATTTGTAATAAGTGCAATAAAGGGTTGCATGGTGTATGCATTAGTCAGCATCAATGCTTATAAATTGCTTGTGTAAGTAAAAATAAGGAAATATTACATATTTTAAGTGATTACAAAACTAACTATAAATATTTGTAATAACACTTTTTTTTTAGTGACGTATTACCAGCAGCACGATCCATTTGTGTAGAAGACCCGTCTGCCGCTTGCCGTGCATCATAGCGCTATCCTTCCGTTTTATTATCCGACTTCGGCTTTTTTTTGCAAGTTATTGCAAAATGCAGTGTCTATACACCATACTATCTGATATATATAAAGCGATGACCAAACGATGATTTTTTATATGTGCAATCATGTTTTGAAAACGTGAAATAACTTTGTACGATTTTTATAATGTTTTATATTTATGTTACTGTTATGATTTTCAACAAATATCGAAACACAATTGGTATCAGTTTATTCTCCATTCATTTCGCAGTAAGCAGATTTTTGAATTTTGTAAATATCACGCCTACTTTGGTTTTTACGAGCATTTTCGCAAACCTCTACAAATTCGTCGATTTGGCCCGGTATTCTTCGCCTAGGCACGCTCCAGGCGCTCGGTGCTAAAAGGGTTAAGTAGCGATATCGCAACCCATTTCTATGTTTCGTGATAAGATGTAATCTTCATAGCGAAGTGTCATGTACACCTCGTATTCACTTCAAAAGATTGTAAGTGCGACATTTCCATGCTAGGAAATAGCGTCTGCAGACGTCTACACATCGAGGCAATAGAGTTCTAATGCTTCTTAAAACGCGATGTCGCATCCTATTTCTATGTTTCGTGATAAGATATAATGTTCATTGCGAAGTGTCATGTATACCTCGTATTCACTTCAAAAGAATGTAAATGCGACGTTTCCATCCTTGGGAATATCGTTTGCAGATGTCTACTTATCCTAGCAAAAGAGTCCTAATGCTTCTTAAAACGAGATGTCGCATTTCATTTCTATGTTTCGTGATAAGATATAATATTCATTGCGAAGTGTCATGTATACCTCGTATTCACTTCAAAAGAATGTAAATGCGACGTTTCCATCCTTGGGAATATCGTTTGCAGATGTCTACTTATCCTAGCAAAAGAGTCCTAATGCTTCTTAAAACGAGATGTCGCATTTCATTTCTATGTTTCGTGATAAGATATAATATTCATTGCGAAATGTCATGTATACCTCGTATTCACCACAAACGAATGTAAATGCGACATTTCCTTGCTAGTAAATAGCGTACTCAGATGTCTACGTATCGTAGCAATAGATTTCTAATGCTACTTAAATCGCGATATCGCATCTCATTTCTATGATTCGTGATCAGATGTAATATTCATAGCGAAGTGTCATATACACCTCGTATTCATTTCAAAAGAATGTAAGTGCGACACCTCCATGCTAGGAAATAGCGTTTCCAGATCGTATCGTAGCAATAGAGTTCTAATGCTTCTTAATAAGCGATATCGCATCTCACTTCTATGTTTCATGATAAGATATAATACTCATTGCGAAGTGTCATGTATACCTCGTATTCACTTCAATGGAATGTAAATGCGACATTTCCTTGCTAGGAAATAGAGTTTGCAGATGTCTACGTATATTAGCAGTAGAGTTCTAATGCTTCTCAAAACGCGATACAGCACCTCATTCCTATGTTTCATGATAAAATATAATATTCATTGCGAAGTGTCATGTATACCTCGTATTGACTTCAAAAGAATGTAAATGCGGCATTTCCATGCTAGGAAATAGCGTTTGCAGATGTCTACGCATCGTAGCAATAGAGCTCTAGTGGTTTTTAAATCGCGATATCACATCTCACTTCTATGCTTCGAGATAAGATATAATATTCATTGCGAAGTGTCATGTATACCTCGTATTAACTTCAAAAGAATGTAAATGCGGCATTTCCATGCTAGGAAATAGCGTTTGCAGATGTCTAAGTATCGTAGCAATAGAGTTCTAATGCTACTTAAAACGCGATATCGTATCTCACTTCTATATTTCATGATAAGATATAATATCCATTGCGAAGTGTCATGCATACCTCGTATTCACTTCAATGGAATGTAAATGCGACACTTCCATGCTAGGAAATAGCGTTCGCAGATGTCTACGTATCGTAGCAATACAGTTCTAATGCTTCTTAGAACGCGATTTCGCATCTCACTTCTATGTTTCATGATAAGATATAATATTCATTGCGAAGTGTCATGTGTACCTCGTATTAACTTCAAAAGAATGTAAATGCGGCATTTCCATGCTAGGAAATAGCGTTTGCAGATGTCTAAGTATCGTAGCATTAGAGTTCTAATGCTTCTTAAAACGCGATATCGCATCTCACTGCTATGTTTCTTGATAAGATATAATATTCATTATGGAGTGTCATGTATACCTCGTATTCACTTCAAAAGAATGTAAATACGACACTTCTATGCTTGGAAATAGCCTTTGCAGATGTCTACGTATCGTAGCAATAGAGTTCTAATGCTTCTTAGAACGCGATATCGCATCTCACTTCTATGTTTCATGATAAGATATAATATTCATTGCGAAGTGTCATGTATACCTCGTATTCACTTCAACAGAATGTAAATGCGACACTTCCTTGCTAGGAAATAGCGCTTCCAGATGACCACGTATCGAATGAATAGAGTTCTAATACTTCTTAAAACGAGATGTCGCATCTCATTTCTATGTTTCATGATAAGATATAATATCCATTGCGAAGTGTCATGTATACCTCGCATTCACTTCAATGGAATGTAAATGCGACATTTCCTTGCTAGGAAATAGAGTTTGCAGATGTCTGCGTACATTAGCAAGAGTGTTCTAATGCTTCTTAAAGAGCGATATCGCATCTCACTCCTATATTTCATGATAAGATATAATATTCATTGCGAAGTGTCATGTATACCTCGTGTTCACTTCAAAAGAATGTAAATGCGACACTTCCATGCTAGGAAATAGCGTTTCCAGATGTCTACGTATCGTAGCAATAGAGTTCTAATTCTTCTTAAAACGCGATATCGCATCTCACTTCTATGTTTCATGATAAGATATAATATTCATTGCGAAGTGTCATGTATACCTCGTGTTCACTTCAAAAGAATGTAAATGCGACACTTCCATGCTAGGAAATAGCGTTTCCAGATGTCTACGTATCGTAGCAATAGAGTTCTAATTCTTCTTAAAACGCGATATCGCATCTCACTTCTATGTTTCATGATAAGATATAATTTTCATTGCGAAGTGTCATGTATACCTCGTGTACACTTCAAAAGAATGTATATGCGACACTTCCATGCTAGGAAATAGCGTTTCCAGATGTCTACGTATCGTAGCAATAGAGTTCTAATTCTTCTTAAAACGCGATATCGCATCTCACTTCTATGTTTCATGATAAGATATAATATTCATTGCGAAGTGTCATGTATACCTCGTGTTCACTTCAAAAGAATGTAAATGCGACATTTCCTTACTAGGAAATAGAGTTTGCAGATGTCTACGTACATTAGCAGGAGTGTTCTAATGCTTCTTGAAACGCGATATCGCATCTCACTTCTATGTTTCATGATAAGATATAATATTCATTGCGAAGTGTCATGTATACCTCGTGTTCACTTCAAAAGAATGTAAATGAGACACTTCCATGCTAGGAAATAGCGTTTCCAGATGTCTACGTATCGTAGCAATAGAGTTCTAATGCTTCTTAAAACGCGATATCGCATCTCACTTCTATGTTTCACGATAAGATATAATATTCATTATGGAGTGTTATGTATACCTCGTATTCACTTCAAAAGAATGTAAATGCGACACTTCCTTCCTAGGAAATAGCGTTTCCAGATGACCACGTATCGTAAGAATAGAGTTCTAATACTTCTTAAAACGAGATGTCGCATCTCATTTCTACGTTTCATGATAAGATATAATATCCATTGCGAAGTGTCATGCATACCTCGTATTCACTTCAATGGAATGTAAATGCGACACTTCCATGCTAGGAAATAGCGTTCGCAGATGTCTACGTATCGTAGCAATAGGGTTCTAATGCTTCTCAAAACGCGATATCGCATCTCATTTCTATGCTTCATGATAAGATATAATATTCATCGCGAAGTGTCATGTATACCTCGTATTCACTTCAGATGAATGTAAATGCGACAATTGCTTGCTAGGAAATAGCGTTTGCAAATGTCTACCTATCGTAGCAATAGAGTTCTAATGCTACTTAAATCGCGATATCGCATCTCATTTATATGTTTCGTGATAAGATATAATATTCATTGCCAAGTGTCATGTATACCTCGTATTCACATCAAAAGAATGTAAGTGCGACACCTCCATGCTAGGAAATAGCGTTTGCAGATGTCTCCGCATCGAGGCCATAGAGTTCTAATGCTTCTTAAAACGCGATATCGCATCTCTCTTCTATGTTTCATGATAAGATATAATATTCATGACGAAGTGTCATGTACACCTCGTATTCACTTCAAAAGAATGTAAATGCGACTATTGCTTGCTAGGAAATAGAGTTTGCAGATGTCTACGTATCGTAGCAATAGAGTTCTAATGCTACTTAAATCGCGATATCGCTTCTCATTTATATGTTTCGTGATAAGATATAATATTCATTGCGAAGTGTCATGTATACCTCGTATTCACTTCAAAAGAATGTAAATGCGACGTTTCCATCCTTGGGAATATCGTTTGCAGATGTCTACTTATCCTAGCAAAAGAGTCCTAATGCTTCTTAAAACGAGATGTCGCATTTCATTTCTATGTTTCGTGATAAGATATAATATTCATTGCGAAATGTCATGTATACCTCGTATTCACCACAAACGAATGTAAATGCGACACTTCCTTGCTAGTAAATAGCGTACTCAGATGTCTACGTATCGTAGCAATAGATGTAAATGCGACTATTGCTTGCTAGGAAATAGCGTTTGCAGATAACTACGTATCGTAGCAATAGAGTTCTAATGCTACTTAAATCGCGATATCGCTTCTCACTTCTATGTTTCATGATAAGATATAATATTCATTGCGAAGTGTCATGTATACCTCGTGTTCACTTCAAAAGAATGTAAATGCGACACTTCCATGCTAGGAAATAGCGTTTCCAGATGTCTACGTATCGTAGCAATAGAGTTCTAATGCTTCTTAAAACGCGATATCGCATCTCACTTCTATGTTTCACGATAAGATATAATATTCATTATGGAGTGTTATGTATACCTCGTATTCACTTCAAAAGAATGTAAATGCGACACTTGCATCCTAGGATATAGCGTTTGCAGATGTCTACGTACCGTAGCAATAGAGTTCTAATGCTTCTTAGAACGCGATACCGCATCTCACTTCTGTGTTTCATGATAAGATATAATATTCATTGCGAAGTGTCATGTATACCTCGTATTCACTTCAAAATAATGTAAATGCGACACTTCCTTCCTAGGAAATAGTGTTTCCAGATGACCACGTATCGTAAGAATAGAGTTCTAATACTTCTTAAAACGAGATGTCGCATCTCATTTCTACGTTTCATGATAAGATATAATATCCATTGCGAAGTGTCATGCATACCTCGTATTCACTTCAATGGAATGTAAATGCGACACTTCCATGCTAGGAAATAGCGTTCGCAGATGTCTACGTATCGTAACAATTGGGTTCTAATGCTTCTCAAAACGCGATATCGCATCTCATTTCTATGCTTCATGATAAGATATAATATTCATCGCGAAGTGTCATGTATACCTCGTATTCACTTCAGATGAATGTAAATGCGACAATTGCTTGCTAGGAAATAGCGTTTGCAAATGTCTACCTATCGTAGCAATAGAGTTCTAATGCTACTTGAATCGCGATATCGCATCTCATTTATATGTTTCGTGATAAGATATAATATTCATTGCCAAGTGTCATGTATACCTCGTATTCACATCAAAAGAATGTAAGTGCGACACCTCCATGCTAGGAAATAGCGTTTGCAGATGTCTCCGCATCGAGGCCATAGAGTTCTAATGCTTCTTAAAACGCGATATCGCATCTCTCTTCTATGTTTCATGATAAGATATAATATTCATGACGAAGTGTCATGTACACCTCGTATTCACTTCAAAAGAATGTAAATGCGACTATTGCTTGCTAGGAAATAGCGTTTGCAGATGTCTACGTATCGTAGCAATAGAGTTCTAATTCTACTTAAATCGCGATATCGCTTCTCATTTATATGTTTCGTGATAAGATATAATATTCATTGCGAAGTGTCATGTATACCTCGTATTCACTTCAAAAGAATGTAAATGCGGCATTTCCATGCTAGGAAATAGCGTTTGCAGATGTCTACTTATCCTAGCAAAAGAGTCCTAATGCTTCTTAAAACGAGATGTCGCATTTCCTTTCTATGTTTCGTGATAAGATATAATATTCATTGCGAAATGTCATGTATACCTCGTATTCACCACAAACGAATGTAAATGCGACACTTCCTTGCTAGTAAATAGCGTATTCAGATGTCTACGTATCGTAGCAATAGATTTCTAATGCTACTTAAATCGCGATATCGCATCTCATTTCTATGATTCGTGATCAGATGTAATATTCATTGCGAAGTGTCATATACACCTCGTATTCATTTCAAAAGAATGTAAGTGCGACACCTCCATGCTAGGAAATAGCGTTTCCAGATGTCTACGTATCGTAGCAATAGAGTTCTAATGCTTCTTAATAAGCGATATCGCATCTCACTTCTATGTTTCATGATAAGATATAATATTCATTGCGAAGTGTCATGTATACCTCGTATTCACTTCAATGGAATGTAAATGCGACATTTCCTTGCTAGGAAATAGAGTTTGCAGATGTCTACGTATATTAGCAATAGAGTTCTAATACTTCTCAAAACGCGATATCGCATCTCATTTCTATGCTTCATGATAAGATATAATATTCATCGCGAAGTGTCATGTATACCTCGTATTCACTTCAGATGAATGTAAATGCGACAATTGCTTGCTAGGAAATAGCGTTTGCAAATGTCTACCTATCGTAGCAATAGAGTTCTAATGCTACTTAAATCGCGATATCGCATCTCATTTATATGTTTCGTGATAAGATATAATATTCATTGCCAAGTGTCATGTATACCTCGTATTCACATCAAAAGAATGTAAGTGCGACACCTCCATGCTAGGAAATAGCGTTTGCAGATGTCTCCGCATCGAGGACATAGAGTTCTAATGCTTCTTAAAACGCGATATGGCATCTCTCTTCTATGTTTCATGATAAGATATAATATTCATGACGAAGTGTCATTTACACCTCGTACTCACTTCAAAAGAATGTAAATGCGACTATTGCTTGCTAGGAAATAGCGTTTGCAGATGTCTACGTATCGTAGCAATAGAGTTCTAATGCTACTTAAATCGCGATAGCGCTTCTCATTTATATGTTTCTTGATAAGATATAATTTTCATTGTGGATTGTTATGTATACCTTGTATTCACTTCAAAAGATAGTAAATGCGACACTTCCTTGCTAGGTAATAGCCTCTGCAGATGTCTACGTATCAAAGCAATAGATTTCTAATGCTTCTTAAGACGCGAAATCGCTCCACATTTCTATGTTTCATGATAAGATATGATATTCATTGCGAAGTGTCATGTATACCTCGTATTCACTTCAATGGAATGTAAATGCGACATTTCCTTGCTAGGAAATAGAGTTTGCAGATGTCTACGTATATTAGCAATAGTGTTCTAATACTTCTTAAAACGAGATGTCGCACCTCATTTCTATGTTTCATGAGATATAATATCCATTGCGAAGTGTCATGTATACCTCGTATTCACTTCAATGGAATGTAAATGCGGCATTTCCTTACTAGGAAATAGAGTTTGCAGATGTCTACGTACATTAGCAGGAGTGTTCTAATGCTTCTTAAAACGCGATATCGCATCTCACTTCTGTGTTTCATGATAAGATATAATGTTCATTGCGAAGTGTCATGTATACCTCGTGTTCACTTCAAAAGAATGTAAATGCGACACTTCCATGCTAGGAAATAGCGTTTCCAGATGTCTACGTATCGTAGCAATAGAGTTCTAATTCTTCTTAAAACGCGATATCGCATCTCACTTCTATGTTTCATGATAAGATATAATTTTCATTGCGAAGTGTCATGTATACCTCGTGTACACTTCAAAAGAATGTATATGCGACACTTCCATGCTAGGAAATAGCGTTTCCAGATGTCTACGTATCGTAGCAATAGAGTTCTAATTCTTCTTAAAACGCGATATCGCATCTCACTTCTATGTTTCACGATAAGATATAATATTCATTATGGAGTGTTATGTATACCTCGTATTCACTTCAAAAGAATGTAAATGCGACACTTCCTTCCTAGGAAATAGCGTTTCCAGATGACCACGTATCGTAAGAATAGAGTTCTAATACTTCTTAAAACGAGATGTCGCATCTCATTTCTACGTTTCATGATAAGATATAATATCCATTGCGAAGTGTCATGCATACCTCGTATTCACTTCAATGGAATGTAAATGCGACACTTCCATGCTAGGAAATAGCGTTCGCAGATGTCTACGTATCGTAGCAATAGGGTTCTAATGCTTCTCAAAACGCGATATCGCATCTCATTTCTATGCTTCATGATAAGATATAATATTCATCGCGAAGTGTCATGTATACCTCGTATTCACTTCAGATGAATGTAAATGCGACAATTGCTTGCTAGGAAATAGCGTTTGCAAATGTCTACCTATCGTAGCAATAGAGTTCTAATGCTACTTAAATCGCGATATCGCATCTCATTTATATGTTTCGTGATAAGATATAATATTCATTGCCAAGTGTCATGTATACCTCGTATTCACATCAAAAGAATGTAAGTGCGACACCTCCATGCTAGGAAATAGCGTTTGCAGATGTCTCCGCATCGAGGCCATAGAGTTCTAATGCTTCTTAAAACGCGATATCGCATCTCTCTTCTATGTTTCATGATAAGATATAATATTCATGACGAAGTGTCATGTACACCTCGTATTCACTTCAAAAGAATGTAAATGCGACTATTGCTTGCTAGGAAATAGAGTTTGCAGATGTCTACGTATCGTAGCAATAGAGTTCTAATGCTACTTAAATCGCGATATCGCTTCTCATTTATATGTTTCGTGATAAGATATAATATTCATTGCGAAGTGTCATGTATACCTCGTATTCACTTCAAAAGAATGTAAATGCGACGTTTCCATCCTTGGGAATATCGTTTGCAGATGTCTACTTATCCTAGCAAAAGAGTCCTAATGCTTCTTAAAACGAGATGTCGCATTTCATTTCTATGTTTCGTGATAAGATATAATATTCATTGCGAAATGTCATGTATACCTCGTATTCACCACAAACGAATGTAAATGCGACACTTCCTTGCTAGTAAATAGCGTACTCAGATGTCTACGTATCGTAGCAATAGATGTAAATGCGACTATTGCTTGCTAGGAAATAGCGTTTGCAGATAACTACGTATCGTAGCAATAGAGTTCTAATGCTACTTAAATCGCGATATCGCTTCTCACTTCTATGTTTCATGATAAGATATAATATTCATTGCGAAGTGTCATGTATACCTCGTGTTCACTTCAAAAGAATGTAAATGCGACACTTCCATGCTAGGAAATAGCGTTTCCAGATGTCTACGTATCGTAGCAATAGAGTTCTAATGCTTCTTAAAACGCGATATCGCATCTCACTTCTATGTTTCACGATAAGATATAATATTCATTATGGAGTGTTATGTATACCTCGTATTCACTTCAAAAGAATGTAAATGCGACACTTGCATCCTAGCAAATAGCGTTTGCAGATGTCTACGTACCGTAGCAATAGAGTTCTAATGCTTCTTAGAACGCGATACCGCATCTCACTTCTGTGTTTCATGATAAGATATAATATTCATTGCGAAGTGTCATGTATACCTCGTATTCACTTCAAAATAATGTAAATGCGACACTTCCTTCCTAGGAAATAGCGTTTCCAGATGACCACGTATCGTAAGAATAGAGTTCTAATACTTCTTAAAACGAGATGTCGCATCTCATTTCTACGTTTCATGATAAGATATAATATCCATTGCGAAGTGTCATGCATACCTCGTATTCACTTCAATGGAATGTAAATGCGACACTTCCATGCTAGGAAATAGCGTTCGCAGATGTCTACGTATCGTAACAATTGGGTTCTAATGCTTCTCAAAACGCGATATCGCATCTCATTTCTATGCTTCATGATAAGATATAATATTCATCGCGAAGTGTCATGTATACCTCGTATTCACTTCAGATGAATGTAAATGCGACAATTGCTTGCTAGGAAATAGCGTTTGCAAATGTCTACCTATCGTAGCAATAGAGTTCTAATGCTACTTGAATCGCGATATCGCATCTCATTTATATGTTTCGTGATAAGATATAATATTCATTGCCAAGTGTCATGTATACCTCGTATTCACATCAAAAGAATGTAAGTGCGACACCTCCATGCTAGGAAATAGCGTTTGCAGATGTCTCCGCATCGAGGCCATAGAGTTCTAATGCTTCTTAAAACGCGATATCGCATCTCTCTTCTATGTTTCATGATAAGATATAATATTCATGACGAAGTGTCATGTACACCTCGTATTCACTTCAAAAGAATGTAAATGCGACTATTGCTTGCTAGGAAATAGCGTTTGCAGATGTCTACGTATCGTAGCAATAGAGTTCTAATGCTACTTAAATCGCGATATCGCTTCTCATTCATATGTTTCGTGATAAGATATAATATTCATTGCGAAGTGTCATGTATACCTCGTATTCACTTCAAAAGAATGTAAATGCGGCATTTCAATGCTAGGAAATAGCGTTTGCAGATGTCTACTTATCCTAGCAAAAGAGTCCTAATGCTTCTTAAAACGAGATGTCGCATTTCATTTCTATGTTTCGTGATAAGATATAATATTCATTGCGAAATGTCATGTATACCTCGTATTCACCACAAACGAATGTAAATGCGACACTTCCTTGCTAGTAAATAGCGTATTCAGATGTCTACGTATCGTAGCAATAGATTTCTAATGCTACTTAAATCGCGATATCGCATCTCATTTCTATGATTCGTGATCAGATGTAATATTCATTGCGAAGTGTCATATACACCTCGTATTCATTTCAAAAGAATGTAAGTGCGACACCTCCATGCTAGGAAATAGCGTTTCCAGATGTCTACGTATCGTAGCAATAGAGTTCTAATGCTTCTTAATAAGCGATATCGCATCTCACTTCTATGTTTCATGATAAGATATAATATTCATTGCGAAGTGTCATGTATACCTCGTATTCACTTCAATGGAATGTAAATGCGACATTTCCTTGCTAGGAAATAGAGTTTGCAGATGTCTACGTATATTAGCAATAGAGTTCTAATACTTCTCAAAACGCGATATCGCATCTCATTTCTATGCTTCATGATAAGATATAATATTCATCGCGAAGTGTCATGTATACCTCGTATTCACTTCAGATGAATGTAAATGCGACAATTGCTTGCTAGGAAATAGCGTTTGCAAATGTCTACCTATCGTAGCAATAGAGTTCTAATGCTACTTAAATCGCGATATCGCATCTCATTTATATGTTTCGTGATAAGATATAATATTCATTGCCAAGTGTCATGTATACCTCGTATTCACATCAAAAGAATGTAAGTGCGACACCTCCATGCTAGGAAATAGCGTTTGCAGATGTCTCCGCATCGAGGACATAGAGATCTAATGCTTCTTAAAACGCGATATGGCATCTCTCTTCTATGTTTCATGATAAGATATAATATTCATGACGAAGTGTCATTTACACCTCGTACTCACTTCAAAAGAATGTAAATGCGACTATTGCTTGCTAGGAAATAGCGTTTGCAGATGTCTACGTATCGTAGCAATAGAGTTCTAATGCTACTTAAATCGCGATAGCGCTTCTCATTTATATGTTTCTTGATAAGATATAATTTTCATTGTGGATTGTTATGTATACCTTGTATTCACTTCAAAAGATAGTAAATGCGACACTTCCTTGCTAGGTAATAGCCTCTGCAGATGTCTACGTATCAAAGCAATAGATTTCTAATGCTTCTTAAGACGCGAAATCGCTCCACATTTCTATGTTTCATGATAAGATATAATATTCATTGCGAAGTGTCATGTATACCTCGTATTCACTTCAATGGAATGTAAATGCGACATTTCCTTGCTAGGAAATAGAGTTTGCAGATGTCTACGTATATTAGCAATAGTGTTCTAATACTTCTTAAAACGAGATGTCGCACCTCATTTCTATGTTTCATGAGATATAATATCCATTGCGAAGTGTCATGTATACCTCGTATTCACTTCAATGGAATGTAAATGCGGCATTTCCTTACTAGGAAATAGAGTTTGCAGATGTCTACGTACATTAGCAGGAGTGTTCTAATGCTTCTTAAAACGCGATATCGCATCTCACTTCTGTGTTTCATGATAAGATATAATGTTCATTGCGAAGTGTCATGTATACCTCGTGTTCACTTCAAAAGAATGTAAATGCGACACTTCCATGCTAGGAAATAGCGTTTCCAGATGTCTACGTATCGTAGCAATAGAGTTCTAATGCTTCTTAATAAGCGATATCGCATCTCATTTCTATGTTTCATGATAAGATATAATATTCATTGCGAAATGTCATGTATACCTCGTATTCAATTCAAAGGAATGTAAATGCGACTATTGCTTGCTAGGAAATAGCGTTCGCATATGTCTACTTATCGTAGCAATATAATTCTAATGCTTCTTAGAACGCGATATCGCATCTCACTTCTATGTTTCATGATAAGATATAATATTCATTGCGAAGTGTCATGTATACCTCGTGTTCACTTCAAAAGAATGTAAATGCGACACTTCCATGCTAGGAAATAGCGTTTCCAGATGTCTACGTATCGTAGCAATAGAGTTCTAATGCTTCTTAAAACGCGATATCGCATCTCACTTCTAAGTTTCACGATAAGATATAATATTCATTATGGAGTGTTATGTATACCTCGTATTCACTTCAAAAGAATGTAAATGCGACACTTGCATCCTAGGAAATAGCGTTTGCAGATGTCTACGTATCGTAGCAATAGAGTTCTAATGCTTCTTAGAACGCGATACCGCATCTCACTTCTGTGTTTCATGATAAGATATAATATTCATTGCGAAGTGTCATGTATACCTCGTATTCACTTCAAAAGAATGTAAATGCGACACTTCCTTCCTAGGAAATAGCGTTTCCAGATGACCACGTATCGTAAGAATAGAGTTCTAATACTTCTTAAAACGAGAAGTCGCATCTCATTTCTACGTTTCATGATAAGATATAATATCCATTGCGAAGTGTCATGCATACCTCGTATTCACTTCAATGGAATGTAAATGCGACACTTCCATGCTAGGAAATAGCGTTTGCAGATGTCTACGTATCGTAGCAATAGTGTTCTAATGCTTCTTAGAACGCGATATCGCATCTCACTTCTATGTTTCATAATAAGACATAATATTCATTGCGAAGTGTCATGTATACCTCGTATTGACTTCAAAAGAATGTAAATGCGGCATTTCCATGCTAGGAAGTAGCGTTTGCAGATGTCTACGTATCGTAGCTGTAGAGTTCTAATTCTTCTTATAACGCGATATTGCATCTCACTGCTATGTTTCATGATAAGATATAATATTCATTATGGAGTGTTATGTATACCTCGTACTCACTTCATAAGAATGTAAATGCGACCCTTCCATGCTAGGAAATAGCCTTTGCAGATGTCTACGTATCGTAGCAATAGAGTTCTAATGCTTCTTAGAACGCGATATCGCATCTCACTTCTATGTTTCATAATAAGACATAATATTCATTGCGAAGTGTCATGTATACCTCGATTTCACTGCACAAGAATGTAAATGCGACACTTCCATGCTAGGAAGTAGCGTTTGCAGATGTCTACGCATCGTAGCAATAGAGCTCTAGTGGTTTTTAAATCGCGATATCACATCTCACTTCTATGCTTCGAGATAAGATATAATATTCATTGCGAAGTGTCATGTATACCTCGTATTAACTTCAAAAGAATGTAAATGCGGCATTTCCATGCTAGGAAATAGCGTTTGCAGATGTCTAAGTATCGTAGCAATAGAGTTCTAATGCTACTTAAAACGCGATATCGCATCTCACTTCTATATTTCATGATAAGATATAATATCCATTGCGAAGTGTCATGCATACCTCGTATTCACTTCAATGGAATGTAAATGCGACACTTCCATGCTAGGAAATAGCGTTCGCAGATGTCTACGTATCGTAGCAATAGAGTTCTAATGCTTCTTAGAACGCGATTTCGCATCTCACTTCTATGTTTCATGATAAGATATAATATTCATTGCGAAGTGTCATGTATACCTCGTATTAACTTCAAAAGAATGTAAATGCGGCATTTCCATGCTAGGAAATAGCGTTTGCAGATGTCTATGTATCGTAGCATTAGAGTTCTAATGCTTCTTAAAACGCGATATCGCATCTCACTGCTATGTTTCTTGATAAGATATAATATTCATTATGGAGTGTTATGTATACCTCGTATTCACTTCAAAAGAATGTAAATACGACACTTCCATGCTTGGAAATAGCCTTTGCAGATGTCTACGTATCGTAGCAATAGAGTTCTAATGCTTCTTAGAAAGCGATATCGCATCTCACTTCTATGTTTCATGATAAGATATAATATTCATTGCGAAGTGTCATGTATACCTCGTATTCACTTCAAAAGAATGTAAATGCGACACTTCCTTGCTAGGAAATAGCGCTTCCAGATGACCACGTATCGAATGAATAGAGTTCTAATACTTCTTAAAACGAGATGTCGCATCTCATTTCTATGTTTCATGATAAGATATAATATCCATTGCGAAGTGTCATGTATACCTCGTATTCACTTCAATGGAATGTAAATGCGACATTTCCTTGCTAGGAAATAGAGTTTGCAGATGTCTACGTACATTAGCAAGAGTGTTCTAATGCTTCTTAAAACGCGATATCGCATCTCACTCCTATATTTCATGATAAGATATAATATTCATTGCGAAGTGTCATGTATACCTCGTGTTCACTTCAAAAGAATGTAAATGCGACACTTCCATGCTAGGAAATAGCGTTTCCAGATGTCTACGTATCGTAGCAATAGAGTTCTAATGCTTCTTAATACGCGATATCGCATCTCACTTCTATGTTTCATGATAAGATATAATATTCATTGCGAAGTGTCATGTTTACCTCGTATTCACTTCAATGGAATGTAAATGCGACATTTCCTTGCTAGGAAATAGAGTTTGCAGATGTCTACGTATATTAGCAATAGAGTTCTAATGCTTCTCAAAACGCGATATAGCACCTCATTCCTATGTTTAATGATAAGATATAATATTCATTGCGAAATGTCATGTATATCTCGTATTCACTTCAAAAGGTGGTTGTGGCGTAGGCTGACATTTACTAATGGGGAAGCTGTTTCCATAAAAATCATAAGCAAATATGAAAAATGACTAAACTGTGCAATTTATTTATTTTGATTCCAAAATAGATACACCGGCACAAAACAAAGATATAAGAACTCGATTTTATTATTTTCTATAAATTAGCTCGATAGGGCTATTTTTTCCATAAAGTCGATAATTACTTTGTCATAAAAA